>NC_082706.1:20037766-20337766 GCF_030144855.1 Hypanus sabinus
TTCACAGTAATGTAGATGAACTCGGTTTTATGCCGGATATGGTAATTGTTCTATGGAAGGAGAAACCGTGCACAGTTTACACAGAAACGGCAGAGACCGGACAATGACTCATTATGGTTCTGCTTTGGTTCGGAGACCGGTTTCAAGGAACAGAAGCGTCACTTATGCAAATATCTTGCATAGCAAAAGGATCTGGTGCTTCCCCTGCATATATGACGAATAAACTCTTCCCATGCTTCCAGCTGGATACAGGCATCACTTTCAACTGACATTTCAATGACAAACTCTGCCATCTTTATCAAGGATGATGCCACGGCACGACTAGTCCAGAGGGATGAATGCCAGGGGTATAAATACCACTGGACTAGACACGCCTAGGCATCATCCCTGATGAAGATGGCAGAATGTGTCATCGAAACATGGGTTAAGATCAATACCTGTACCTGGTTGAAAGTCCGAGAAGAGGTAATTCATTTTATATAGCATATAATGCACCCACTGAAGAAACAGGGCAACAGGCAGTGGGGGGTGTGGGCTTGCTTTTTGCATGCTATATAACCGTAACAGAGTTGTCAAATCATACAGTCAGAGAATACTAAGTGCAGAAATAGGCATTTTGGCCCATCTAGTCAATGCCAACCTGGTCTGCTTAGTCCCATCTAACTGCACTCGGACACAGTCTTACACACCCCTCCCATCCACGTACCTATCCAAACTTCTCTAAAGTGGTACAAATGAAGATGGATCTACCACTTCGGCTGGTAGCTTGTTCCACACTCATATCGCCCCTTCAGTGAAGAAGTTTTTCCTCAGATTCCCCTTAAATACTTCACCTTTTTAAGTTCTGTGGTGAACTACATATACCTGTCTGGACACGCCCCCCCGCTGACTGCTCCTGTGGCTCCTCCCACTGACCCCTGTATAAAGGCAATTGGAGCCACAGACCCTTCCTCAGTCTCCAGGATGTTATGTGGTGGTCGCTTGCTGCTTGTGCTTTCTTCCAGCCAATAAAAGCCTACCTTAACCCACGTCTCAGAGTTATTGATGGTGCATCAAGTTCAAAGTTCAAAAGTACTTTTACTATCAAAGTATGTATATATACATGATACAACCTTGAGATTCATCTCTTTACAGGCAGCCACGAAACAGAAACCCTAAAGAACCCACAAAAAAAAACCTGACAAACACCCAATGTGCAGAGAGAGGGAAAAAAAAAACAAATTGTGCAAAGAATAAAGGCATGCAAGTAGCATTCTGAACATACGTGAGTCCATAGATGTGAAGCTCGGAGCAGCCAAAGCAGGCCACAGCCTCAGCCTCAGATCGGTGCAGAGCTGAGTAAACCTGATGCCCTAAACCTATGACCTCCAGTCCTAGTCCGCTATATGGCAGATGGAGTTTAATGCAGACAACTGCATTTTTGCACTTTGGAAGGACAAACCAAGGTAGCACATACAAGGTAAATGGTAGGACACTGAGGAGTGCAATAGAACAGAGGGATCTGGGAATTCAGATACATAATTCCCTAAAAGTGGCGTCACCCGGCGATAGGGTCGTAAAGAGAGCTTTTAGTACATCGGCCTTTATAAATCAAAGTATTGAGTATAAGAGTTGGAATGTTATGGTGAGGTTGCGTAAGACATTGGTGAGGCTGAATTTGGAGTATTGTGAGCAGTTTTGGTCACCAAATTACCAGAAGGATATAATAATAAGGTTGAAAGAGTGCAGAGAAGATTTACAAGGATGTTGTCGGGACTTGAGAAACTGAGTTACTATGAAAGGTTGAATGGGTTAGGACTTTATTCGCTGGAGCATAGAAGAATGAGGGGAGATTTGATGAAGGTATATAAAATTATGATGGGTATAGATAGAGTGAATGCAAGCAGGCTTTTTCCACTGAGGATAGGGGAGGAATAAAACTGAGGACATGGGTTAAGGGTGAAGAGGGAAAAGTTTAAAGGGAACATTAGGGGGTACTTCTTCACATAGAGAGTGGTGGGAGTGTGGAATGAGCTGCCAGATGAAGTGGTAAATGCAGGCTCACTTATAACATTTAAGAAAAACTTGGACAGGTGCATGGATGAGAGGTGTATGGAGGGATACGGTCCAGGTGCAGGTCAGTGGGTCTAGGGAGAAAAATGGTTTGGCACAGCCAGGAAGGGCTGAAAGGCCTGTTTCTGTGCTGTAATGTTCTATGGTTCCTCTATGTTTCAATCTGATGGGAAAAGGCCTGCGTGCATGTACCTTATCAATACCCCTCATAATTCTGTATACCTATATAAGAACTTTCCTCCTTCTCCTATGCGCAAGTCAGGAAGCTCAAGTGTGGTGGAGGATTTCAGAATTGGAGGACAGGGAGTGTTGAGGCGTGAATGGGTATCCAGTGGGATCAGTCTTATAGTGGCTGGGAGCGGGACAGGATTAATTACAGTATCTTCCATTATAATAAAGGTAGAGAGTTAGCCTCTCTATTTCACTAATGTACACTACAAAAATAACTTTCAAAGGGATGTATGATCTGATTATGTTATATCGAGCCACTGTCAAGGCAGAGGAGATATCTACGCTTGTGCCTCCTTGGAGACGGTCAGTTATTGATAACCATACTTGGGAATATATACAAGACTACTCATATGTGATGCTTACTTTCTATGCAATGACACACTCAGAATGCTTGGCATTAAATGTGATAGATGATCACATATTTCCACCAATTGGACTGGAAGGTTAGGTCATATGGGATTCAGCTGAGCTAGCCAACTATATAGAAAATGGATTTGGTAGAAGACACTAAAATTGGAGGTTCTGTTATTATTCAGACAAAACATCAGAATGGGGAAGAAATGCAATCTAAATGACTTTGACGGTGGAATGTTTGTTGGTGCCAGACAGGGTGGTTTGAGTACCTCAAAAACTGATGATGTCCCGGGATTTTCACGCATCTAGAGTTTACACAGAATGGTATGAAAAACCTAGAAAACATCCGTGGGCAAAAATACCTTGCTAATGAGAGAGGTCAGAGGAGAATAGACAGGCTGGTTCAAGCTGACAGGAAGGCGCCAGTAACTCAAATAACCACACATTACAACAGTGGTGTGCAGAAGAACATTTCTGAATGCACAACACTTCAAACCTTGTAGCTGGTGGGCTACAACAGCAGAAGACCACAGACTCTCTTTAGGTATTGTAGGTACCTAATAAAGTAGCCACTAAATACAATTCCCGGAAAGCGGTGGTGCAGGTGGGTGAGCATTTGGCAACTTGCCTTTATCAGCCAGTGCACTGAATGCAGGAGCTGGGACATCATTAGCAACTATACAAGTGGTTGGTGAGACTACATTTGGCATACTGTGAACTCTTTAGGTCACTCAGCTTTAGGAAGGTTGTTATTAAGATGGGAAGAGTACAGAAAAGATTGAGAAGGATGTCACCAGTGCTGGACGGATTGAGTTAAGGAGGGACTGTTTTTTCCCCTGGACACAGGAGGCTAAGCAATGACCTCATAGGTGAGAAGCTAGATAAAGTAAGTGGTCACAGTTGTAAGACCAGGCGGCCAAAACGCATAGGAGAAAAATTAGCTGATTTATTATCCCTCTCGACCCCATTGTCCTGCGTTCTCCCCATATTCATAACCTTTCACGCCCTGACGAATCAAGAACCTATCAATCTCTGCTTCAAATATACCCATTGATGGCCACCAAAACCATCTGTGGCAATGAATTCCACAGATTCACCACCCTCTGGCTAAAGAAATTGCTCCTCACCTCTGTTCTAAATGGATGCCCCTCTATTCTGAGGCTGTAGCCACTCCTCTTAGACTACCCCACAATAAGAAACATAGTCTCCACAATGTTTAATAGATATCTTCAAGGAGTAGTCCCTCAAAAAAGGCAGCATCCATCACTAAGGACCCCCTCCACCCAGGACACATCTTCTTCTCATTATTACCATCCGGAAGGAGGTACAGAAGCCTGAAGGCACACACTCAGTGATTCAGAAATAGTTTCCTCCCATCTAATTTTTGAATAGATTTGAACACTACCTCACTATATTATCATATATTGCACTGTATCGCTGCCAGAAAAATAACAACTTTCATGACATATGCCAGTGATATTAAACCTGATTTTGATTTAGACAAGTACATGGATTGGAAAGGCTTAGCGGGATATGGGCCAAATTCGGGTAAATTGGATTAGCTTGGATAGGTACCTTAACATGAATGAGTTGGGCCAAGAGCCTGTATAACTCTACAACTCTCTAATTCTGTATAATTCCATGACCCTCTAAATTCCATTCTGAAACAACTCTTGACCTCGAGTTAATCATCACTAACAGGCCATTCCACTGCAAATGGGAGGGATCCAGAAGCATTCTGATCAGGTGGATTATTAAGCAACATTTTGGAGTGATGAGGGAACTAATCAGGAACACTTGTCACGACCAGGATTATCTCTCCAGCAGGTTTCTCACAATTCAGATCAAAGATATGCAAATGGGCCCTTTGGCCAGATGGGAGTAGCTCCAGATGACATGGATCAGCCCAGGCAGGATGCCGCCGTAGTGCAACAGAGATAATAAACAGACACCGTGTCGAGAATGAGGCAGAATTATTAATCGGTACCTTCAAAGTACAAGCTAAAACTGTCTTGAAAAAGGTTTGCCATGGTCACAGCAGTAGGTGTAATGTAAAACAACCTACATCACAAATTAACTCGTGTGTTTACATCATGTGAACATTTTGCATTTGGACCGAGGCTACCAATCTTACTTTATATGTAAATCTCCCCATACTTATCCGATAACCTGCATTCTCTCCGAGAGCAGAATCAGAATCAGGTTTCATATCATCGACAAATGTCATAAAATTTGTTGGCTTTGCAGCAGCAGTACAATACAAAACGTAATGATAGAAAAAAACACAAATTACAGTGTATATAATAGCTAAATTGAATAAGTAGTGCAAAAAGGGAAATTTTTAAAAAATGAGATAGTGTTCATTGGTTCAATGTCCATTCAGAGGGGAAGAAGCTGTTCCTGAATTGTTGAGTGTGTGCCTTCCGGCTTCTGTATCATTCTGTTGGCAGTAATGAAAAGAGGGCATTATCTGGGTGATGGGAGTCCTTAATGATGGATGCCGACTTTTTGAGGCATCACTCCTTGAAGAAATCCTGTGTACTACAGAGGCTACTGCCCACACTGGAGCTAACTAAGTTTACAACTGTCTGCAGCTTACTTTGACCCTGTGCAATAGTTTCCCCCACCCCATACAAGATGGTGATGCACCTATGGAGATTTGTGAGTGTTTTAGGTGACATACCAAATCTCCTCAAACTGCTAATGAAATTTAGCCGTTGTGCCTTCTTTGTGGCTGCATCGACATGATGGGACCAGGTTAGACCTTCGGAGACAGTGACACCCAGGAACTGCTCACTCTTTCCACTTCTGACCCCTTTGAGATACAGCAGTCCTTAATCCCCCACACAGCTGACTGGGCAAATGCATAAAGTCTATGCATGCACCATTGCAGGAGCACTCTTGACAATCCGGCACTGGGCCACATCAATTTTCCGCAGCTGTGGCTCACTGGCTGCAGCTCATTTCTAAGTCTGAAGGTTGCGGCCCAGGGCCCACTCTGGAGATTTTCACAGTTTGGGCTCAGCTGACTCTCCAGTCCAATAATGGGATTTTGGATGAGTTTCTGAACGGAGGCTCTGCATGCTCAGGTGGAGGAACCATTTCAAAGGGGAGCATGGATTCTTCTCAGTGCCCTGGCCAATACTGATCTCTCAATCAGCTTCCCAAAAACAGATAATCTGGATCTTTTGCACGTGTTTCATACGTACTAGGAATGAGTGCATTCCAGAGTACTGAATGGGCTGTAAAGTATTTTGAAATGTCTGAAGAATAATGTGAACAACATTGTAAAATTTTCACAATTAAGAGCTGTAAAAATAATTAAATATATTTTAAAAATCTACGCAGCATTTTTCATCATCTCAAGATGCCCTGAAGCAATTGGCAATCATTAAGGTTCAAGCAAAACGTGGACACTCAAAATCATAGTCAAAGTGAAAACTAATTTATTATCAAAGTAGGATTCATTTTCTTGCAGGAATTCACAGAAAAATAAAGAAGTATAATGAATTTAATGAAAACTACAACTGCACATATACAAAGACTAACCAATGACTAATTCGCAAAAGAAGAAGACAAACTGTGCAAAAATAATTTTAAAAATGTAAATAAAATAATACTGGGATCATGAGTTCTGGACTCTTTGAAAGTGAGTCTATAGGTTCCAAAGTCAGTTCAGCATTGAGGTGGGTGAAGTTATCCACACTGGTTCAGGAACCTGATGCTTGTAGGGTAGCAACTGTTCCTGAACCTGGTAGCTTGGGGGGAATCGAAGGCTTTTGCACCTCCTGGTGGTGGTAGTAGCAGGAAAAACGTATGGCCTGGATGATGGGGGTCATTGATGATGAATGCTGCTTTTGAATAGTTGGAAGTAAGGCACCAAATTCTTCTAAAAACAGCAATGACCCAACTATTTCTTTTAAATTGGTGTCGTTTGAGAGGTATATACTTGCCAGGAGATTGACGATAATTTCCCATAATGCCAAGGTACTTCTAGCTCCACTCTGGACCGTGACAAGCCATTTTTTTTGCAACATAGTTAAGCCTGATTATAGATTATCCATAAAATATTTTATGTATAAAGCAGTTGCAATAATTCATACATGTTTTTCTTCCACTATTGCTCAATCACGTAAACAAGATGAGCTAAAGTCAGCTTTGGCCAAATAAAAAGCTTCCACTTGTGGTCTTGAACAGGGTTAATGTCAATTTTAGTGTCAGTTAGGTTTCATTTCTGAGAATCCTAATTTCCGACTGGCTGTTGGTTTTCTGCTGTGGTACTTCTCTTCCTGCATGTTTCAGCTCAACAGTAACACAGCCAGTGCTACTCAGATGTACAGAATGCTGGAGAAACTCGGCAACACAGGCAACATCTATGTTTTGACATTAACAGTCAACGTATCGAGTCCGAGTTCCTTCAACATTTTGTTTGTGTGGCCCAAGATTTCCAGTGTCTGCAGAATCTCTTGTGTTGACTCAGTTTCCATCACTTGGTCTTACAACTCCAACACCGCCCCCACCCACCCCCCCCCCCCGCCACCATTATCCGATTGCTCGGCTGTCCAGCAAATCAGCCAAATGTCCTTGATGCCCCCTTGATGTAGTCTTTCTCCTTTGTTTCTGTTCATTGATTTTATTTAATTCCTGGAGACAGACCCCTCATTCAATTGTGCTGGAATGACAACTATTGTCTTCAAAACTCAAAAAAAACAGGAGCAGGTCTCGGCCATTTGGCCCCTCAATCTAGCCTCATCATTCAGTATGGCCCTGGCTAATCTATGTCGGTCTCAACTTCTTTCCTGTGCCAGTTTGCCACTCGATTTTTTCCCCAATAGAGTTCTAAAGGTGTGCCATAGAACTGGGAGGAAGTCTTGAACCTAAGCATTATACATACACATTTGGGGATATCGTTAGATAAGTGATTGAGGTCAATTCTGAAAAATATGGCCTGGTTTGGAAAGGATGAATTTCAGGGTCCTGGGGTATGGGTCTGAAAATATCAACAAGAGTGAAACGAGACACCATGCTGCATTTAGTCCTCTTCTTGTGATTCTCATTCCTCCTCTAACTAAATGAGTATCAGTCAGAAAACAGCACTCCAGCAGGTTCTGTCTTTCCATACACACCGTCTGATCAGGCGGGGCATTTCCCACATTTGCCTTTTGGTCCTATGGGTCCTCTGCAGCTTGCCGTAGAATGTCGATCTTTTGGGTTTCTTGAGCACCTGTATTTACTAACTGCGATCTTAACAAGAGCCATAAGCCCTTGCGCTTTCGCTTTAATCTTGTCAGGTTAATTGTGACTGGCACGTTTCCTGCGTTCTATGATTATTTAATGGGGTCTCTAGTTAGTTCATTAGCATAGTTCTACTGTGTTATGGAGAGTCATTTGTCTCGCAGTGTCCCTCTGAGGCTCTGTCGGTATTCCTGTGCCTAACCTTTTGTTTCCGTTTCTTCACGAGTGCTCTGTCATTCCTCCGCTCCTGGGTCGAGTTGTGAGCCTGCCATCCACTGCTCCTGGGCTGAGCCAGTGACAGAGACAGTCTGCCATTCCTCCGTGCTTGGGTCGAGTCCCATGAGCGAACACCGCAACAGTTTCAGTTTGCAGCAATGGATCTGACCTGAATTTCACAGCTCTTATGTGTCCCTTTATTCATTTGCTCTCTTGCTAACTGAGAGCCTCATAGCTCTTTCAAGAAGACAGTTCCATAAACAATGTATTACAATGACAACCCTGGCCTCACCCTATCAGAGGTAATCTCTTTGACCTTTCCACCCTCTCCCATCTATTCTGTGTGACTAAAAACAGTCCTAGTTTCTCACTTTTGGTAGTGGCTAGCACAACGCTCTGATAACTCAGGCCTTTCCAGAGTTCAGAGTTCAATTCCAGCACCATTCTTTAAGGAATCTCTGTACATCTTTCTTGTGGAATATGCAGGATTTCCCTGGGTGCTCCAGTTTCCTCCCACAGTCCAAATAGGTAGGTTAATTGTTTGTTGTAAAACTGTCCCATGATTAGGCAAGGGTTAATCGAGTTTGTCGAAGTTTGCTGGGGTGGCATGGCTCAAAGGGCCAGAACGGCCTACTCTGTGCTGTATCACTGAAATAAAACTAACTAAATAAAATAAACACTAACCCTACTTCTTTATCCTCAGGCACAGCTCGATTTGCTCAGTTTCCAGCATTTCCCATTTTAATCTTGGTACTGGAGCCTTAACAAAGGAGTATGTCAAATTTGCAAGTACCTAGGAAATTAGTTTATGGTTCCCCACCATTTTTATCTCCAGTAACTTCTATGTCCATCTCTACTTGACAGTTAGCTGCAGGAACCAATCTGAGAAACCCTAACACTACCTCAGATTATATTTCTCAACTTGCACTAATGTTGTTCTGTATTTAATATTTCTGTTTTAATTTGAGTAATCTTGTATATATAGGTTGATTAAGCATTCATGTTTGTTTAAATAATTAATCAGAGTTTGTATGTAAAGTACATTAATTGCACCACCTAATACGTGCATGACTTGCTGTAAGTAAAGACAAAGTTACGCCTGTACTTTTGAACTCCTGCCTCTTTATTTTAATTAGTTTAATGTTTTGAAGATACAAAATATAACAGTTGTTATGGATATTTAAGTTTATTTTGTCATTGTAGTTATGTACCATTTATATTAATGTGAATAGATGTTACTTGTACTATATTTTGCTGCTGCTGTTAAAAGATACATTTCATGGTAATTATACCCTATGGCAATAAACCTGAAACTTGAAATTGATTGGTAACAATCAATAAAACTATTATGATTGTGTCAAATGGTTAACAGGTTGTTAGAACGCTCAAAAGATGAACTATCCTGAAATTCAAATGTGCGACAGTCCAGTTCTGGTATCTCCATACATTTGCCAATGTTGTATTTATGGAACGTTTGGAGCTTGAGATCACAGTCGAAGTTGCTTTTGCAAAGTAAACAGCAGATTTAAAAAGCGATTCGGGCCTGTCGGGACTTTCTGTAGAGCTTGACATCATTTGGGTTTGGCACAGGCCAATAAAAATAAGTTAAGTTTTAGTGGAATAGCCTTTCTGTGAGTGAGACAGAGCTTGAATGGGGAACGGAGGCTTTGGCAAGAAGAGTTGGAGGCTGGGGTGAGGCTTCTATCGATTTTCTGTTTCTTTCTTTACTAGTTCCTCGGTGGAGTGGTGAAAACGGACCTCGGGAAAGTGGTGGGCTCCTCTTGTGAGATGTAGAAGACCTGGGAGGCCTCCGGTAATCTGTGAGGAGTGCATCCCGGTACAGCTCCTTACAGACCATGTCAGGGGACAGCAGCTGGATTTAGATGACCTGCAGATCATTTGAGAGAATGAGGAGTTCCTAGAGAGAGCTACAGAGAGGCAGTCCCAACTAAGTTGGAGGAGGCAAGTAGCTGGGTGACTGTCAGGGTTTGAGAACAGGCAGTACCCCTTGGTATCCCATCAATGCCAAGTATACCGTGTTGAATACTATTGGGGTGGGATGACCTATCGGGGGAAAGCAGCAGTGACCAGTGGCTCTGTGGTTCAAAAGGGAAGGAAAACAAAGAGAAGAGTGGAGAAAGGGAATCCAATAGAGATTCTGTAGATGTGAAAGAGACTCCTGGACGGTATGTTGTTTTAGAGGTGCCAACGTTAAGGATGAGTCATATCGGGTCCATGCCATTCTTAAGGAGGAGGATGAACAGACAGAAGCTGCCAATGACATTGCTCTGAGGGATGAGGTCCTCAAGAGCAAATAAAAAGAGCTAGAAAAGAAATTGTAATGTAGGACCTCAAAGGTAATAATCAATGGATTGCTGCCCATGCCATGGGTAAGAATAGGGTGGTATGGCAGATGAAGGTGTGGCTGAAGAATTAGTGCAGTGGGCATCATTTCATTGGGATCTCTTCTGGGAAATGTATGACCTATACATCGGGGGCAGATTTTACCTGAACTCGAGGGGTAGCAATATCCTTGTGGGCAGATTTGCTGGAGCTGTTGAGGAGGGTTTAAACTAATTTGGCAGGGGGGATGTGAATAATGGGTAGTTCAAAGGAGAAGGAAGTTAGTGCAAAGATGGATATAACAAGTAGAGAGGGAGGATAGCAGTTGAAAATTGCAGTCACTGGGATTAAGTGACTTAATCCCAGTGCTTAAATTCAAGTGTGCTTATTTTATATGTGAGAAGTACCAGGAACAAGGGTGATCAACTTAGAACAGGGGTGTCAAACTCATTTTAGGTCACGGGCCGGATTGGGCAAAATGCAGCTTCATGCGGGCCGGATCAGTCGGGCGCATGCGAACGCAGCTTTCATTGCCTCCGTTTTTTCAGTCTGTTCTCATGTGTCTCAGTCTCTGCTATAACTACAAAGTGTTTCACTTCACAAATTCCGTTTCTTATGAAGAAGACTGCTGAGCAAGCATTATTTTTATGATTGGTATTAACTTACAATCATAGGCTTCATATCGCCGGGCCATTAATAATTAAAATAATAGATCTATCTAAAATGATCTCACGGGCCGGATATAATTGTACGCCGGGACGGATATGGCCCGCGGGCCTTGAGTTTGACACCTATGACTTAGAGCATGGATCATTACATGGAATTACGAATTTATGGTCATTTCAGAGACTTGGCTGTCACAAGGGCAGGAAAGGCTGCCAGATAAACTAGGGTTTAGATATTTCAAAAGGGACAGGGAGGGAGGTAAAAAAGGTTGGGAGTGGCATTGCAAGTCAGGGATAGAATCACAGTGGCAGAATGTAAGGAAATCATGGAGAGATCATCTACTGATTTGCCGTGGGTGGAAATTGGAAGCACTCCTCCATTGGGAGTATCCCATAAACAACCCCGATAGCAACAGAGGCCCCGAGGAAAAGATCACAGGCATATTTTGGAAAGGTGAAAAAATAACAATAATCAGGGGTGACTTCAAGGTCCCTAATATTTATTGGTACCTCCTTAGGTTTAGAGGAGGATTCTTTCTGGTTCAGAGGCCATGTCTTATGAAGAAAGGTTGAGTGAGCTAGGCCCTTTCTTCGTGCAGCAAAGGAGGATTTGAGGAGGCAAAACAGAGGAGTACAAAATGATAAGAGGCATAGACAGGACTAAAGTGACCAATATGAGCAAGCATAACTTTAAGGTGATTGGAGGAAAGTATAGGATGAGATGTCAATGAATAAGTTTCTTACAGAGTGGTGGGTGCATGGAACGTGCTCCCAGGGATGGTGGTAGAGGCAAATACATTAGGGGCATTTAAGAGACTCTTAGATAGTCACGTGATTAGAAGAAAATTGGAGGGCTATGTGAAAGGGAAGCTTTAGATTGAACATGGAACAGGTTAAGAAGTCAGCACAGCATCATGGGCTGTAGGGCCTGATGGGGTTGCTGGAAGACTGGCATATGTTGCCTACATTAAACAGCCCATGAACTGAGTGAGATTTCAAAATACAGTTAAGACTGCATCAAAGTACTGTGCTTTAGAGTTAGGTACCTTCCAAGATTACCATAGCTTGTTGTGGGGTTTGTTGGCTTGCGTGCCTCAATAGCCTGGAGAGCTATGTTGGCGGGTCAGGGCTTCATGCTTTGGCTCTTTGGTCAGGCTGCCCGTGACAACCAGGTCAAAGGGTAGAAAGCCAGACTAAGAGTGGTCCGCCGGTCCTCCAGGTTCAGGGGTTCCACTCAGGGCTAACAACCCTGACTGGCAAAACAAAATTGTTACGGAAACTGCAATGAAAAATCCTCCTACGTCTAACTATGATGGCATTCTGAGTCTCAACCAGGAACTTGCCTGACTAACAGCAGTGAAAACCAAGAGGAAGTTACTGACATGATGAAGGAAGCCCTGAACACTGCCAGAGATGGAGGACCTTCATTGCTGCCCTAAACACCAGTGGTTTAACGAGCTGTTCAGTAGATCTAAGTATCACCAGATTGGGTGAGGATGGCAGATTTCTTTTAATGAACCAAGCAGATTTTTAACACAATTGGTAGTTTTATGCTAATCTTTACTGAAACTATCTCGTATCCATGAATTGATTAAGTTTAAATGTATTTATACAAGTAATTGAGACCACACTTGAGAGTTTGTCAACAGCCTTTGTTATAGGAAAAACATTCATAAACGGATGCAGAGAAGGTTTATAAGGAATAATCCAAGGCCTGAGCTACAGGGACAGCTTGGACAAGCTAGGACTTTACGCCAAGATCAGAGAACAACTCAACCCAACCTTATAAAATCATGAAGGTCGCAGAATAGGTGAATGCACATGGTCTTTTTAAGACTAAGCTGAGAGATGAAAAATTTATGAAAAACTTGAGGGGCAACATCTTCACACAGAGGGTGGTGTGTAGAAGGAATGGGCTGCCAGAGGAAGTGGCTGAGGCAGGTGCAATAATAACATTCAAAATACATTTGATTAAGTACATGGATTGGAGGAACGTAGATGGATATGAGCAAAACATGGGCAAATGCGACTAGCTGTTGGGCACCTTGGTCAGATTGAGTGAGATGGGTCAAAAGGATGGTTCGCCAGCTCCCAATTTGGGATTTGAACTCATGATTATTAACCTGGGACCCTGGATTCCAACTTTAGTAGCGTGACGAAAGGTACAGTCCTCCCCGGGCTACAAACGGCCAACTTATGTACAGCCCATCCACATGAACGAGTGTTTGGGAGGCCAGTGGAATGGGTTTGCTGACAGTTGCCGGACTGCTGGCATCATCTGCAGTGTGAGAACTCGGTTTGGGGTAATATTTCTGACTTGTTAGCCATTTAGGTTAAAGGTGGTTCCAAATTTATATATATATATATATATATAATTTACAGCTCACAGGAACAGAACCATGCCATAACCTGGGGATGACCTGTACCAACCTGCTATGGATAATGCAAGAAGCATGCATGTACTGTATACTGATCAGAATCTGGGACATGAATTCAATGCAGTTCCAAACCTCAGAGCAATGGGTTTATTGGCACAATCTAGGTCAACTGAAGCAAGAAGGGGAACAGAACAGGCCTGAGTAGTTTGCTGCTGAATTTAGCTGCTTGCCAATGTTAAAGCAATATTGTCGCAGTATGGCCAGCCCAACAGGAGCACAATACACTACTAATTCACGAGTAATGCCAGACACGGTCATTTATTGCGGGATTGCTTCAATATTCACAAACACTTATTGAGATCCTGTGATGGTGTCAATATTTTGTGTGTGTGTGTGTGTGTGTGTGTGTGTGGATTAGTATTCCTACTGATCCCTTGCGCGTATGTGTGAATATTTCAATAGGTACTTTCAGTGTCAGAGTAATATATACAATATACATCCTGAAATACTTTTTGTTTGCAAACATCTATGAAAACAGAGCAGTGCCTAAAGAATGAAAGACAATTAAATATTAGAACCATATATTTACACAGATCCCTACATGCACATGTCAATACTTGCACTAATCCCGTGTGTGTGTGTGTGTGTGAATAAGGGCTATTAATATGATTCTAAAGTATGGTGCCCTGTCCCAGATGACTCAGGGTGGCCGGCCGCATCCCTTTAGATACACTGCTTTACTGTCTTTGTTAGGGCTTCAGCTTAAGTGCCTGAGCTAGTCTAATAAACAAGATATATCTTCTTCCATTAAAAATGGATGTAAATCTGACGTTTACAAATTCTACACTTACAAGCATGATTTAATAAACCCAAACCTTTGAATAATGAATGCATGGAACATATCCAATAAATCATCTTGGGTCACTAAACATGAAATGGAATGTAATAAATGTTTAATTAATTTCAATAATATCTAATAATGCATTTATTCAACAAAGGAAAAAAACTGTGTTAAATAAATTGAAACAATGTAGAATCTCATTCACACATTCTGAATCCTTTGCAAAAATAAGTCAATTGCCAAGTCAATGGAATTGTGTGTTCGAGGAGGATGAAACATCAGGGAGTTCGTTCAATTTCGCAGAGCAAGAACCGAACTGCTTCCAGAAGGGCTGGGGACGGGGGAGGCTAACCCGTGATTTGGAAGGACTGGAGAAGACCATCACCTGATTTGGGAAAGGTACAGAGGGAGATTACAGAGGAGAAGTGGAAGGAGAAGGAAAATCAGGGCAAACACACAAAGCTAGGGATCAGTGCAAATACTGATGTACCTGGTGATTACTATAAATATTGGCACGCACACCCCCCTCCCCCCGAAATATCAACACGAACAAGGGATCTTCCTAAGGGTTTGCCAAAGTAAAAATTGACTGTGCCTGGCATTACTCGTTAGTTAGAACCCCATTACCCCTCCTCTTTCCCTTTTTCCCATGGTCCACTCTCCTTCCTTATCAGATTCCTTCTTCCTTAGCCCTTTACCCCTTCCACCTACCACCTCCCATCCTCTCGCTTCATCCCTCCTCCCATCCACTCACCTGGCTTCACCTATCACCTGGCAGTTTGTATTCCTTCCCCTACCCACACCTTCTTATTCTGGCTTCTTCCCCCTTACTTGCCAGTCCTGATGAAGGATCTCGGCCTGTAACATTGACTGCAACATTCCTCTCCATAGATGCTGTTGAGTTCCTCCAGCATTTTGTGTGTGTTGCTCTGGATTTCCAGCACCTGTAGAACCTCTTGATTTTATAATCGTGCTCCTGCTGGGCTGACCATACTGTGACGATATTTGCTTTTCAACTGGCAAGCAGCTAAGTTCATCAACAAGCAACTTGTCTGTACCATTTCCATTCCACAACGCACAGCTTTTCTTCAGTTTTTGTGAGGGTGAAGACTGTGCTTTTAAACTCATTGGCCTGATGTTTGACTCTGTAGTGAGTCCATGTCCAAATGACAGGATAGCCCGCAGTTTGGGCCTGGGTGTTGTGGGGTGTCTCAGTCAGTGGGCGGGTGGGAAGGGAATATTTCCCGATTGATGAAGACAAGCCATCAACTCACTTCATATGATCATGCAGACAGGACTGTGTGTACAAAAGAAACTGCCAGAGGAAGTTCAAGGTTCAAAGTTCACATTAAATTTATTATCAAAATACACTGATGGTCACCATATACAACCTTGAAATGCATTTGCTAGCAGGCATACATAGTAAATCTATGAAACGTATAAAATCAATGAAATGGGACGGACAAACAACTAATTTGAAAAAGACAACCAACTGGGCAAATACAAAATGAAAAAAAGAAAACATAAAAATAATAAATAAATATGCAATAAACATTGAGAACATAGGATGAATAGTCCTTGAAAGTGAGTCCATAGATTGTGGGAACATTTCAGTGATGGAGTGAGTGAAGATATCCTCACTATTTCAAGAGCCTGATGGTTGAGGGTTAATAACTGTTCCTGTTCATGGTGTAGCTCTCTCCAACCCTGCACTTGACTGCAGTTCCCTTGCAAGTTGCTCAGGTTCTATTCTCTGACTTCATACTGCATAAATCACACTAGTCCACATTTGCCCTGTATCCTGCTAAACTTTTCCTGTTGCAGTGTTGTTTAAACGTTATTATTGTAACTGCCACAACCACCTCTCATGGTCTCTTCTCACTGCTGCCATTAGGAAGGAAGTACAGGAGCCTCAGGGCTCACCACCACGTTCAGGAACTGTCATTACTCTTCAACCATCAAGCTCTCGTACTGGTGGAGATACTGAACTGGAGAACCTCAGCATCCCTGAACTGTTCCCAAACCTATGGATGCTTCATCATATGTTCTCAATATTTATAGCTTATTTATTATTTATTATTTTTCCTCTTTTTGTATTTGTACTTTTGTTTGTTGCCTTTTGCACACTGGTGTTTGTCCATGGGCATGGTCTTTCATTGATTGTGTTGTAAGTGTTATTTGTAATTACTGTGAATGCCCACAAGAAAATGAACACCTTGAATGTCAAGGTCATATACGTACTTTGATAATAAAATTACTTTGAACTTTGAACAACATCACGGGCCAGAAGGCCTGTTCCTGTGTTGACATACAACAAAGAGCAATACAGCACAGTACAAACCCTTTGGTCCACGATATTGTGCCAAACTTTTAACCGACAAGGCCAATCTAACCCTTCCCTCCTACAAAGTCTTCCATTTTTCTATCATCAATGTGCCTATCTAACAGTTTCTTAAATGTGCCTAATGGATCTGCCTCTACTACTACCCCTGGTAATGTGTTCCATTAACTGTGTAAAGAACCCACAACTGACGTCCCCCTAGAATTCCCTCCAATCACCTCAAAATGATGCCCCCTGGTATTAGCCATTTGTCGTACTCTCCTATGTTCAGAATTCTCCGTTTAGAGCAGTGTGTGCGATATTTCATCAGTGAAACACCAACAAGATTTTGGAGGCCCTACAGGAAACTCAAAGTAAACTCACCATATACAACCCTGAGATTCATTTTCTTGCAGGCATAACAATAAATCCTTTATAGAATAATAACCATAATGGTATCAATGAAAGACCGCATCAACTTGGGCATTCAGCTAGTATGCACATTTTTAAAATCTGTTTCTTTATCCCTAGAATACCTTGGTTACACGGCGTGGGATGGTAGCATAGCGGTTAGCACAACACCTGACAGTGTGGGTGACCCAAGTTCAATTCCTGCCACTGCCTGTAAGGAGTTCTCCCCGTGACTGCATGGGTTTCCTCCCACAGTCCAATGACATTGGTAGGTTAATTAATCATTGTAAATTGTCCCATAATTAGGCTAGGGTTAAATCAGGGGTTGTTGGTTGGCGTGGCTCGAAGGGCCAGTTGGGCCTACTCCACGCTGTATCTCAATAAATGAATACATAATTAACAATACCCATTGCCACTTGAACTTGATGACATCCATTGAGCCAAACCATCTCCTTCAGTTTGAACAAGATAGTTAACTACCCTACGTGTTGAACAACGGGAGTGACTGTGAAAAGAAGAGCATTTTGCTAAGCTGTTAAGCCTCCTGCTCTTTCCTGCCACATTTGTAATGTCTGCACTAATGTGCCATCTATTCTATCAGTCTACTCCAGAGAAGGTTTATTCAAATGAGCAAGAATTGCCAAGAGGATTTGGCACTTATACCA
The DNA here is from genome assembly GCF_030144855.1 of Hypanus sabinus. NCBI lineage: Eukaryota > Metazoa > Chordata > Chondrichthyes > Myliobatiformes > Dasyatidae > Hypanus > Hypanus sabinus. The sequence continues at coordinate 20,055,478 of NC_082706.1, forward strand.
TAAGATTTAATCAGTTCCTTATCCTGGGTCTGTAAGGGTCAATGAGAGTGCCTTCATTACTCTATTTGCAGCCATATCTCAAAGGAACATTCATTCCATGAACAAGGCCTTTTACTTTGATGTGCAGGCGCAGCCTCAAAATCTTGCGCATAAGGGCAAATTCTTGGCAATGGTCATACCATTTATCTTTACAGGCAAAACACATTGCCATGGGTTGTTTTTTTCAAGGTGGAGGTGAGATTGGAAGGATGGCTGTTTGAGAGGGCATGGAGCTTATCTGCATCATCCCAGCTGTTTGCACCCACTTATCGCCCAGATAGCTCACCTCATTGGTACAAAAAGACACCCGTGATGATTAAGCAGCTCACTGAGCAGATCCGAATTCAAGTCATGGAGGCAATAAGCAGAGGTTCATTTTGCATTTGTACAAAGACAAGCCACGGGAATGATCAGCGTCAGGCACACGCACCATAGTTCTGAAAGAGGACCAAGAGCTCCTTTGGGAAAAAGCAGCAACAAAGTATTGAAGAGAGAAAGTGGGGCAAAGCATAGTAGCTTATGGGGAGATTGACTTTACAAACTGAGATCGAGAGCCAATTAATGACAAGTGGATTCACTAAAGGAATGATGGTCCGCCATCAATGTCACTCCATCCTTACAGATCCATAACACCTCTCTTGTGTTAATTGGAAGAAAATTTAAATTTACTTAATCTAAACACTCTGAAATTAATACATCCTTAGAATGGCAAAAACTAGCTTGTTAAAGTTTAACCAACTTTAGTGAAAATTGAAGGAGCTTGTATTTAGGAGTTTAGGAGTTTGACATTTCTTAAAGCATCTGATAAAAATTTGGGTATATTAATGAACCTCTTTGGCTCTCCCCTGAGATCAAAGATGGCTTGGTTTTCAGATTGATGGGGCCAGTGTCAGAATTGCAAACTCGTCTACACATGAGCTAGGAGGTGCCCAGGGAATGAATGAGTTGCTAATATGCAAGGTGTACACTCTTCCTGTAATATTAAGCTGAAACTCTGTGTGCACCCCCAAAGCACGGACTCAATAACACCATTGATACCCCTTTCTTCACTTTGAGAGATCAGAGGCTGAGAGTCAGTGAAGATGCTACATTTTTCAGTTCAAGGTGGTTTACTAAACACATTATTGTTACGAATATGTTTATGACAATGCGCAACACTTTATAATACCAGCGACCTGGGTTCAATTCCTGCCACTGCCTGTAAGGAGTTTGTACATCCTCCCTGAGATCAGGTTCCTCTGATTTCTTCCTGAAATCCCAAAACATAGTAGATTAATTGGTCACTGTAATTGTCCCATGATTAGTTTAGTGTGAAACTCGGGGGTTGCTAGGCAGTGCAGCTCAAAGGGCCGGAAGGGCCTATTCTGCGCTGTATCTCAATAAAAAAAATTATTCAACTGGCATTGGTGAAGCTAGCACTTCTGATCCATAGTCCTGTGTTCAAGTTTTACAATGGCAACAAAGAAATTAAATTTAGTTAAAATAAAGAATAAAAAAAACTACCAGATTAAAAAAAAACTCTTGTTCATTAATGATCCTTGGGGAATAACAGCCTGTGCTTATTTTAATGCATTTGTAGGCTTCTGTTCTTGCAAATTAATTGCTGTGTTTGTTTCTCAAAGAGCAATAACATTATTAGTGTTGTACTTCGGATTGTGAATGGGTCTGTCTCAATATTAAATTCTTGGTGGCTTTGAAGGAGCTGGAAAACACTGATAATGTCACTCTGCATCACTAAAGAAGAATTCACTATAATCATATTGTGTGAGTGGTGGGGTGGTGATAAGTCTGTACAGAAGGAGGTGTAAAGCCCTCCTTCACTCCTCTAGCCTGCAGGTTACCCTTGGGCAAGCTGCTTAGCTACCCCGCCCCCCCCCCCCCCCCCCGATTAGGGTCATGTGAAGCCATGGGAGCAGGCAATAGATGGTCGTATGAGCAACTGGTGCATATCACAAGTCCTGGTTATGTGACCACTGACGCCAGGCAGACAATCTCTGAAGAGTATCAGTAATGGTTGGAGTCACCCGTCTTAAAAAGACACTGCCCAGAAGGTGACAATGGCAAACCATCTCTGTAGAATTTGCCAAGAACAATCACAGTCATTATCGCCCACATTATACAACATAGCGCATAATGATGTGAGGATGAACTCTGTATGTTTAGTAAACCTTCCTGAAACAATGCAACACCTTCATTGACTCTCATCCTATGACCTCTCAAAGTGATGGTGGTATTCACAGTCCTCAGTCTGTGCTGGCAATGCAAAATACTTTTCTTTGCATCTAAATTAACGCAGATTCTGCCCATAGTTTGCTGACCTCCTGCGCAGTATTTCCTTCAACAGTGAGTCATGCTCATTTTGGAAATCCAAGTAGTTCAAAGTCCAAAGTACATTTATTATTGAAGTATGTATACATGATACAACCTTGAGATTCATCTCCTTACAGGCAGCCACAGAACACAGAAACCCAAAGGAAGCCATTAATAAAAAGACCGCCGAACCCTCAATGTGCAGAGAAAAACAAAACAAATGCTGCAAAGAATACAAGTAAGCAAATAGCACTTAGAACGAAAGTGAGTTCACAGTCACGAAGCCCGGAGCAGCCAGAGCAGGCCACGGCCTCAGCCTCAGGTCAACACAGAGCTGAGTAAACATCATGGGGATTGTTCCGGGTGACACGTTTTGGACATTAGTAGCTCATTTTCCTTTGTGGCAAGTTCCTCCGTGAGTTTTATGACAACCAGTATGCTTGGAAATGCTTACTGGGCCATACACCACGACAAGCAGCTACATAGCCGCCCTGACTCTTGGTTGTGCTGGACTGATATCACCATCAGCAATGCACTGCAGTGACATCGGTGACTACTTTCTTACCTATCACTGTTTTCCAGCTTCTTCAAAGCTACCTAGACTTTCCATTTAGATAGAGCCATTCACAACCTGAAGTACAACACTAATGGTGCAACTGCTCTTTGAGAAACAAACTCAGCAACTAACTTGCAAGCAGAGAGGCCTACAAACGCAGTAAAAACAAACTCAATTCATTATTACCAAAAGAACATTAATGAAGTAGAGTTTTACTTCATGCAGTAGCTTGTTTTTATCCTTTAGATTAACTACATTCGAAATTTCTTCTAATTAATACAAGAGAAGTGTGAGGGCTCTGTCAGGACGGTGTTAGAAACGTGGGTTGTGACGGAAGGGTAAAATGGCCGGAGACGCTTATCAGGTGCGGCAAAAATCAAACTGACAAAAATGAGCAAAAATAGCAAAAAGAAAGGTGCCAATTTAACGCAATAACAGCTCCATACTTTGTCCAGTGTGACCTTCTGGCAGCCCAATCTCCCTCTCTCTCTCTTCCACTGAGAGCAAAGAGCCCATTCTTTTTAGGCACCAGAACATATATCCTTTAATTACCAAGCAAGTGAACTTAAGCCTACACCTGAATTAGAGTATGATGCACCCCGTAATGTAGTTACAATCATATTACAAAATAAACAGAAGTATCTACCTTAAACACAGTATACAAACAATATGTACACATTTACACATACTCATTACTCCAGCAATGGAATAACCTGCTGTGTATGGTGGGAAAGGCAGAATAAAGTCAGCCCATTATGAGAATTTACCGGGTGCGAAGACATTGAAGTGTGCATTCTCAGCTCAACGACAACAGATTGACAAGGTAATGTTTGTGTGTGTGCATGTGTAAGGAGTGCGCGTACCGAGCACTCTCCATCACAGATGGGGTGACATCAATGATGGACCTTGCATTCCATGGTGAATGCATGCATCATAAATTGGTTCTCAATCACAATCTGTAAAACCATTACAGGCTTTGAACACAGGACTCTGGACCAAAAACCCGAGCTGCTGGAAGACTAGTTCAATTATATAACCACGAAGCCTGTGCAAGCTTGTGCATCATAATTGAAGTATTCACTGTAGTAATGTGTTTGATAAACTGCCTGAGAAAAGGCGCTGTCCCACCAACTTGTTCGAGCTTCTTCCCCCTTTCTTTCCAGTCCTGATGAAGAATCTTGATCTAAAACAATGACTCTTTATTCCTTTCCATAGACCTGCTGAGTTCCTCCAGCATCTGGTGTGTCTTACTCTGGATTTCCAGCATCTGCAGAATCTCTTCTGTGCATGGAAAAAAAAGCAACACTTTCACTCACCCTTGGTCCATGGCTTCTCAAAGAGGAGGAAGGGCCATGGATAGTGGAGTTGACATTCCTGAGTCTGTGGTTCGGAATCTCAGCTTAAGATGGGAAGAATGCACTAGTTTACACATTAGTAACCCACTCATTCCCCTGGGCTCCCCCTAGCTCATGTGTGGATGTGTCCATCATTCCTACAGTTGTCCAATCAGTCAGCTCAGTACTGAGTTGAAGCAGGTCATCCTTGATCTCAAGGGACAGCCAAAGAGGTTCAATAATTTACCCGTCTTTCTCAGATGCTTCGTGAACTGATGTGCCTACATATACAAACTCTGTCAAATTCAATTAAATTGCTTAACCATTTACAAGCTGTTTTTTTTCCATTCTAAGTAACAGTTTAAATGGGTTGGCATGGACTAGATGAGCTGAAAGGCCTGCTCCTGCAGTGTGCTTTTCTATGACTATTAATTTCAGAGAGCAATGTAGATTTTGGGAATTTATTCTACATCCAACTAACCTACACTTCCCTGAACAAACTGTGAAACTCTTTGTTCCGGAATTTCAAGAGATACGTGAAATACACATATCTGGTCTTGAATACACATGATCTGCTTTTATATAAAAAATTTAACTTTTTAATGAAATTTTGTGCCATTTCATTAATAAATCTCTCCTGCATATTTTACCCAAGGTTCTCAAGAATAAAGTTATAAATATGAAGAACATACTTAACAATAAAATCCGGTTGTGTGAATGGCACAAATATATGATTAGGCCTATATCGATAAGCACTCAGTATTACACACTGGTTGTAGGTCTCACCCTCTATATAGGCACAGTTCCTTAAAATCAAGGCTAACCCTCCAGTGCAGCACTGAGGTCTGCTAAACTGTCAATTTCTGTTTAAAAATAGATGGATTCAAAGCCTTGTCTGCCTTTTCAAATGAACATAATGGAAATGTCAGAGGTTTCTTCTATGAGATATCTAATTTTTATCCCTCCCTCAGAAGAGATTGCCTGGTCCTAATGTCACTGATGTTTGCTTGTAGGAGCCAAAATGGATGCTGCAAATCCCAAGTTACAATTATATACGTACTTCTAAAGTTTTTCGCTGCATTTGGACATCCTGAGGTCATGTATAGTACTGTACAAAAGTATTTGGCACATATATATAGATAGCTAGGGTGCCTAAGACTTTTGCACAGTACTGTAGACATTTTACATATTGCACTGTACTGCTGTTGCAAAAATTTAAAAAAAAATTAAATACTGTATGTGAATGATGATAAACCTAATTCTGGGATAGGTCTCTATTATGGAGTGAGAGTGGGAAGGGGGTAGGGATAAGGAAATAATGGTCAGATACAGTGGAAGGAAGAGGGGAGGGGAGGGAGTGATAAGCACCACAGAGACATGCTGCAATGATCAATAAACCAATTGTTTGGAACTAAATGACCTTGCTCAGGGTTGCTCAGGGTCTCAGGGCTGGGTGTATCTACCCCCACGTCAACCCCCACCCGGCTCCTTCTCCTCCCGTGGTTCTCCACACTGGCCAGTCCTAACATCCTTTGCTCCTGCCAGATTTACAATCTCACTCTCTACTGCACATTGACAAATACAGTACTATGCAAAGATCTTCGGCACACATATATAGCTAGAGTGGCTGAGACCTTTGCACAGTACTGTATGGTACGATAAAATTCAAGTCTTTCTTCATTTCTAACCAGTTGACCTTGTTTCAAACGTTCGCTGGCACTTCAAGATCTCCACTGCAACACTTCAGCGCACTCAGTACTTACGAATTCCGTGTGATTTCACAATGTTTTGTGCTTGGTAAAGAGCCTCGAAGACAAAGGCCAAGGAGGCAAGTTATCCTGTTGCAGCCTCACCTCTAACCCCACATCATGTCTGGCAAGGGTTCACAATGACAACCGAAGCTGAGACCATTATCCAGACAGTAACAACTTACACTTATATTCCGTTCTTAGCATTTCAAAAATATTCCAAGGTACTCCACCGGGAATAAAAAAAGTATTGAAACCAGGTTGCAGGAGAAGACGCTGAGGCAGACCACTGGAGATTGGCCAGAGTAGCGGGTTTTAAAAAGAGCCTTGAACGAAGAAAGGGACGGAGGTGGACGAAGGTTGGGTGAACTTCAGATCTCGTGGCCTGTATAGCTGAAAGTAAGTGTAAAGGGGGTTTCTTCTTTTTTTTCTTTGTTACTGTTGGGAAAGGGTTTCTTTGTTTTGTTAAAAGCAGGAATGTTTCTTTGTTGCGAGAGAGTGCTGGGAGAATTGTATTCCTTTGTAAACCAAATGGGGATTAATGTTCTTTCTTCTGAGTCTGTAAGCTTTTGTTGACGGGCTTTTGGGCAGATCGGCGCGAGGGGGTCGAGAGAGAGGACGCAATGCTGTAAGCTGGGCGAGGAACGGACCCCAAGTGGGGGTCCGAGGTCCGCAGGTACTCCGAGGAGGGGGGATGAAGCTAGAAGTGCTTGGTTGACCACTTCGGAGGGTCCTGAGCTGCGAGTCGAGGAGTTCGGAGGGGATCGAATGGCGGCCAGAAGAATTCAGTAATTGAGCTCCAACGGTTGTGCACAAAGTGGTTTGGAGTTTGATAAGTTTGGCACCTTTTCTTTATTTTTTCTCTTCATATATACTGTATCGTTATTAATCACTTAGTTATAGTAACCTTTATAAATTGTACTCATTTAATCGCTTATGGTGTACTGTCGGTTTTTGGGCGAGGCGGGGACATCACACAGCATCCACACCAGCTGATTACCCAGTTTGGCGGGGCCGAAGGCTGCTCCCCCTAGACGGAAACGAGCTGAGCGAGCCTGAGGTGACCCAGGGGGTTACATAAGGTTAGCATTGGTTGAGTAATTAGGTTCAGGGATACACAACGACATGATGATTAACTACTGATCAACTGAGGATCCTCTCCTAATCCAGTCTGTGGCAGCATGGCCACATGTTGGATCTAATCCTCTCAACTACCACACTCAGGCCCTCTGTTAATTGAGGATGTTGCACCCTAGCTGTCCACATGATACGCAAGTCAGGGCGGTACGATATGAAGAGCAGACTGTTCCTCATGCAGCACGCTCCCCTCTCCATGCTGCTAATGAATCCAAAGGAATGGCTGAGACCCATACAATCTGGCACCAGTGGCATCGCAGGAGTACCAATCAGCATCGCACTTAATGAAGGACCGCCTTAGGGCCTCCAGCTCCAGACTTTTCCTCGGGGTTTACACCCGAAGCCTTCCCCGTGAGTGGGTACAGCTTCAAGGCAGCGGGGGCTTGAGGTCAGAGATCTCCTTCTTCTCGGTGAGTTGCCAACCGCGGCCGACGATCCCCATCTGCCTGAAGTGAGTGGTTTTAAGGCGCCAGTAACCCACCTTTGCCCTTTCTCCTGTCAGGAGAAACAGTTCTGCTGGGCTTAGTAGCTAAACCACACATGAAGGCCAGGAGCTGGACTGGTTATCAGAGACTATGTGAGACGCACGCTATTGGGAACAATTAATAGGTATTGAGGGTTTATTCCCATTAACCCCCCCCCCCCCCCCCCACCGCTGCAGCTACTAAAACCTTAACATTTATAAAGTTATGAGAGAGAGAGTTAGGGTAGACAGTGGAACTTTTCTCCCAGGGTGAAAATATTTATTTACAGCACAGAATAGGCCCTTCTAGCCATGCCACCAAGCAATCCTCTGACTTTAGTATGATCCTAATCACAAGACAATTTACAATGACTAATTAACCTACCAATCGGTAGGTCTCTGGACTATGGGAGGAAACCGGAACACATGGAGGAAATCCTTGTGCTCACGGGGAGAACGTGCAAACTCCTTACAAGCGGTGGCGGGAATTGAACCCGGGTCGCTGGTAGCGTAAAGCGCTGTGCTAACCACTATGCTACCGTCTGCCTCATATCTAACACTAGAGGGCATGCATTTAAGGTAAAAGAGGGAAAGTGCAAAGGAGATGTGTAGGGTGGGTGTTTTTTACACAGAGAATGGCGGGTGCCTGGAACAGTGGTGTAGGCAGGTACAATGGAGGTGTTAAAAAGGCGCTTAGACAGGGACACGAAAATGCAGAGAGCAGAGGGATGAGGACCATGTGCAGGCAGAAGGGATTTGTTTAATTAGCTTGGCTCAACATCATGGGCCAAAAGGCCTGTTCCTGTGCTGGACTTTGTTAACTACAACCAGTTCTCAGACCAGCTTCCAACATCATTTCCATTTCACTGAAGACTGCCCAATCTTTTTATTTAATCCACTTCTCAAAAGTCCAGCAATTCAACAACTAATTGTTGAACAACAATTAGCTAATCGTTAATATGCAAACTTCTAGGGCATTAGAGTGAAGCTGGTAAAAACAGCTACTGGAGAAGCTTGAAATAGGAAGAAGCCAAAGTGAAGCAGCACAGGTTTAAAGTGAGAGGGGGAGGATTTTAAAGGGACTGGTGGCAAGGTTTTCACAGAGAGGGTAGTGGATGTATGGAATGAACCGCTGGAGGGAGTGGGGTAGGTGGACACAATTACTACAGTTAAAACACAAAAGGAAAGGCTTAGAGGGATAGGGGTCAAATGCAAATAGAACTAATCATTTGTCTAAGTTAACGAATTTCATGACACGTGCGGGTGCTAATAAACCTGATTTGGATTCTAATTCTCTTACTCGGTTAGGCACCTTGTTGAGTATGGATGGATGGGTTGGAGCAAAATGGCTGCTTTCATGCTTGCCCAACTCCAGGACTCTGCGACTCCTCCATGTGTTTCAATGAGAAGTGAAGTATTTGGCAGAAAACCATCTAAACTCCAGAACCTGACACAAAATTAAAACAGCTAATAACAGGTTTCTCAAGAGATCATGTCTGCGCATTGGTATTTTGAGCTGCCGCAATTGACAATCTCATGATAGATCTGGGTTCTCTCAAGATACAATGAGAAGGGGGATTGCAGTTAGTTTGAGGAATATGTTGCAAACCGTAGAGGTAAGTCTGCCTCTATTTCTGTTGATGTAGGCGAAGACAGCCACTCTTCCTGCAGGTTTTGCTTTGGGCTTCAACTACTTCCATGGGGATGTGATCTTATCAAAGGTCTGGAATCTCACTGTACTAAGAATTTATATTAATGGCAATTACCTGGTTCACAAACATCTAGCATTTACAGCATACAACAGGCCTGGCCATCAACCACACATTTACACCGATCCAATATTAATACTGCCCCCAAAGTCCACCAGCTTTACAGAAGTTTATACATCAGGCTTAACAAATGAGGAGCATTTGATGTCTCTGGGCTTGTACTTGATGGACTTAAAAATGAAGGGAGATCGTATTGAAACGTAACAGATACCGAAAGGTCTTGATACAGTGGATGTAGAGAGGTTGTTTCTATTAGCATGATAGTCTAGGATCCAAGGGCACAGCCTCAAAATAAAGGAACGTCCCTATGATGTCGAGGAATTTCTTCAACTTGAGGGTGGTGAACCTGTGGAATCTATTACCACTGGGGGATGAGGAGGCCAGGGCACTGGGTGTAGTTAGGGCAAAAGTTGATAGGTTCTTGATTGGTAAGGGAACTATAGACAGGAGAATGGGGTTGAAAAAAAAACAGACATAATTCAAAGGCAGAACGGATTCAATAGGCCAAATGGCCCAATTCTGCTTCTATATCTTGTAATCCTGTGGTCCGTACCTTAATGATTTTTTAAGAGATTATTTTTCTCCATTGAGTATCGAGACTCTTGGATACCATAGTAGTACTTCAAAATTTACTGCCACATTAAATCTCTCCAAAAAGAGTGTCTCTGTTTCTTGGCACCACAAACCCTAATCTTCCTGACCTTGGTACTGAATGTGGGGCGTCTGCATGTTATCCCTAAAATGGTGTGAGATTCCTCTCGGGTGCTCGGGTTTCCTCCCACATCCCAAATGTAGAATACACGTCCCCTGTGAATCGCCCAGCCGTGTACACACAAGTGGTGGAATTTGAGGACAGCATCAATATTGGATCAGTGTATTTGGGTAGTTAATGGCTGGGCCTGTTACATGCTGTATCTCTTTATGACTCTAAATATTATTCCAGTCAACATGCACAGTAAATAACACCTTCCTTATCAGAAACGCTCCAATAAGATGCTTGAAGCACTTTTCTTCCTGTTATTTTTCTCACATTTGACAAATATTTTTACAACCTGAGGTGCAGGTGGTTATCTCAGCACTGGCATATATTGCTGTTTCTGAAGACTACTTTTAGTATGGCATTTGAATTTATACACTGGCTACATTAATAACAGCTATGATTAAAGTACTGGAGAAAGTTTATCTCAGGTTGCCTGCATCGAATGCTTATAAAAGCATCTGATGGACTGTACGCAGTTTCTGTAGATTTAGTTCAATTGCCTTCAACAGAACTCACCGTACAAGGTCAGTGATACTTGCAACCGTTTAATGTTGATAACCAGAGACTTGTTTTTATACCACTTCCTACCTACTTTGATCTTCCTGTGCCAAATGGTATCCACTGATTCCATCATCTGCAGCCCTCCATTGCCTTCCACCCATCACCTCCCAGTTGTTACTTCCATTTCTCCCTTTCCTCATCTAGATTCATCTTCTGCTTGCTCCACCCCTGGCTTGATAACAGTGAGGAAGTCACGCTGCAGCTGCATAAAACTTCAGTCAGATTACACTTAAGAGTATTGCATGCCCCACTATAGGATGGATATGGAGCCGATGGAAAAGGTGCTGAAGAGGTTTAACAGGATGCCGCCTGGATTAGAGGGTATAAGCAAAAAGGAAAAGTTGGATAAACTTGGGTTGTTCTCCCTAGGGTGTCAGAGACTAAGAAGAGACCAGGTGGAAATTTTTAAAATTACAAGAACCATTGATGGGGTAGATGGAATCTTTTCTCTAAAGGAGTAATTTCTAACACTAGAAGATAAAAATATTTTATTTTGAAAAAAAAAGTTTAACACTTTATTTTCTCTTATTATTAATATATTGCTTAGCTTTGTTAATCAGTCATTTGCTAATTTAATTCCTTATTGTACATAATGACATATTGACTTAATGCATCTTTTTTGGTTAATCTTCAATAATAATTAATAAAAAATTTTAAAATGAAGATAAACTTTTCAGGTTAGAGAGAGGAAGTTCAAAGGAGAAGTTTTTTTTTGAACACAGAGAGGTAGGTGCCTGGAATATTTTATTGGGAGCAGAAGGGGAATCATGCAGGTTTTTGAAGTTTAAGAAGATTTTAGATAGTTGTCTGAATATGAAGGGAAAAGATATGGATGATACAGAGGCAGAAAAAAATCTCGTGTTTCCAACATCTGCAGCTTTTCTCTTGTTTGTGGATATGGATGATACAGAGGCAGAAATTGGCATCAAAATTGACACATCATGTGCCAATAAAACATAGGTTGCTCAGCAGAGTGACACCATAAGATGTAAAAATCTCAGAGTTCGGACCATGTGATGAGTGCTAATCAGGAGCCTGCTTAAATAATTGCAGAACGCAGAAAACCCATGCCAGTCAAAATAAACTTAACAAGATTAAACTGAAAGCACCAGTGATTAACAACCCTTGTTAAGACAACAATTAACAAATGAAAGGGCTCTAGAAACCTTGTAGCCCAATGTTCTCCGGCTCCCTGCACAGGCTTGAAGATCTCATTATATTAATTGATTATTATAAATTGCTCCTAGGGATAGGTGACTGTTGTAATTTCAAATGTGTGGATGGGAATATGGGGAGAATGAAGTAGGATTCATACAAAAGTACATTCTTCATGGTTAGCATAATCTCCATGGGATGAAGAGCCTTTTTCCAGGCTGCTTGACCATATAACAAGTTTTACTCTACTGCCTCTGCAAAGCAAACCTCATGTAGGTTGACTGAAACTGGGATCTCACTCACCATATTTTCAAGTGGTTTCAGAGGTTCACCCTTAAAACACCACAAGTAATCCAGCAAATTGAGAAGTGGATCCACGTCCATCAGATGAGAAATAATTGGAGAGGAAAAAACTGAAAGAGACCTGACAGAAGAGCTGGTACTAAAAGCCTTCTCCACACAGGGAGGTCTCTCCAATCAATGCTTCTTGCAAGAACAATGTCTATTCTGGCTGTCCTCTGTGAGGTAGGCTTCAATACAAGTGCGTTCTCTGAAAATCTCTATGCAAGTTCTGCACTGCTCTCAAAGCCTTACTGGCTGGAAGCTTGCCTCAGAATTCTTGCAGAATGTCTCCGTTGATAAATCCCCACACCACACTGCTGCCTTGCCTTCTTGATGTCAACATGAGCTCAACCACCAAAGAGGGGAGCCTTCCAGTTCTAGTCAAAGTGCATTTAAAAAAAAAATTGCACCTGGAAGGGGGTACTTGCTACAGAAAACAGTTTCCAAAAGTGCTGCATTCACTAAGGGCATTTATGTCCTCACAGTCACATTTCTGATGATTTCCTGCCCTGTGTAACTTTGTACAGCAAAGCTGCTTTTGATGACCACTGTTTTGTAGAAGTCTCTGCAGAAGGCCCTTCCAACCTGGCCCTCTTTATGCTCTGCACAGGCAGGTTTCCTAGTGGCCAACCACTCCCCATTCCTGTTCTTACATGTCAGTTCGTAGCCTCCTCTAGCGTCATGATGAGGCCACTCATATTCTGTCTTGGTAGCCTCCAATCTGAAAGCACGTGCATCGAGTTCTCTAACTTCCAGTGATTTCTCCCCTCCCCCTTCTCTTTTTCCATTCCCCATTACAGCTCCTCTTTTACACCTTCCCTTCTCCTCATGTCTCAGTCATCTTCCCTCCTTCCCTTTCTCCCATGGTCTACTCTCCTCTCCCATTCTTCTTTAGGCCTTTACCTTCTCCACCTAACACCTCCCAGCTTCTCACTTCAGCCTGCCCCACTCAGCCACCTACCTTCCCCCTCACCTGTCAATACCTATTACCTTCCAGTTTACACTCCTTCCCCTAACCTTCTTGTTCTGGCTTCTTTATCCCCATCCTTTCCAGTCCTCGTGAAGGTGTTCGGCTCAAAACATCGACTCTTTATTCCTCACCATAGTTGATGTTTGACCTGCTGAGCTCCTCCAGCATTTTGTGTGTGGTGTAGTACAACTCCATGGATTCCTGAAAGTGACATCACAGGTAGACAGGTAGAAGAAGTCCTTTGGCATGCTGCCCTTCAGCAGTCAGGGCACTGAGAACCAAAGTCAGTTCATTACTTTTTCTGACGATGAGCACAGTATTTATGAGGACAATATCTGTGTATGAGTCTTGCTATGGTTAGCCTAAACAAGTGTAACCCTCAGGTTCGGCCCATGATGTTAGTCTAGGGAAGACGGCCTCTGGCCTCGCCAACTGTGTGAAATTTACGTGCATCTGGGTGATTTGTTCCCCCATTACCAATCAGTACCACAGAATCACAGACAGTACATCATATGCAATTAAATGATTTAGCTTTATAATTCTTAATTTGACTAAAGAAAATGGCCCATTTTAATGAACAGTCTGATGTGCACTAGCTGGAGCTCATGGTTTCCCTTCCATTGGTCCTGCATCGAGTTCCCTGGGCTTTGTTGACTCCTGGCCCCCTCTCCGATTCCACTCCGTCCTGGTGTCTACGATCTCTCCACTCTGGCATCTTCTCTCTCCATTTTCCACCCAACAGAATACCCACATCACCTCGGTCTCAGGCACACAACAAGCGAAAAAAAACCACTCCCTTCATCAGACGCCGCACATTCCAAAGCCCCTGGTATCTCTAGTCATAACCCAAACACTGCTGCTACAGAGAAACCATTACATTAGCAGTGGAACCTTTCCCAGGGTGTCACACAAGTATTTACTGTTGCAGTGGAACCTTTCTGAGGATAATGTGGATGAGTGGCACTGCTTAGACAGTAAGAAAGATGATTCACACATTCATTGACAGAACTCATAGCTAACGCTGAACAACAGTGGAAAGAGAAGGCAAGTCTCATCTTTCTGGAAAGTGCTCCTGAACTACTAAGAATTTTGCAAGTAATAACCATGACACAGATCAGGCACTAAAGACAGAGAATTAGCATATACACTCAGGGGCCACTCTATTAGGTACACCTGCTCGTTAATGCAAATATCTAATTAGCCAGTCACGTCACAGCAACTCAATGCATAAAAGCATGCAGACATCATCGAGAGGTTCAGTCGTTGTTCGGACCGAACATCAGAATGGGGGAGGAAATGTGATCCAGGTGACTTTGACCGAGGAATGATTGTCGGTGCCAGATAGGGTGGTTCAAAGAAATACTGATCACCTGGGATTTTCACGCGCAAGTCTCTGGAGTTTACAGGGAAAGGTGTGAAAAACAGAAGAAGAGCCCAGTGAGTGGCAGTTCTGCAGGTGGAAATACCCTGTTAATGTGAGAGTTCAGAGGTGATTGGACAGAATGGTTCACGCCGAAAGGAAGGCGACAGAAACTCAAATAACCACGCATTACAACAGTGTTGTGCAGAAGAGCATCCCCGAATGCACAGCACCTCGAACCTTGAAGTGGATGGGCCACAGCAGCAAAGACCATGACCATACACCCAGTGGCCACTTTCCTAAGTAGAGGAGGTACCTAATAAAGCTGTCACTGACTGTAACCATCAGCGCAGCATAACTGTCACCTCGATAAAAAGCAACAGGAACTTTACTTCAGTAAACATGCAAATTCTGTGACAAGACAGAATATATATATTTTTACAAAGTGACTTTTAGTTTGCTGAGAGAAAGACAAGTGATATAAATGTCATGGATTTAAACTATACCCTCCTGTGCATATGCTTCATCAACAAGTACTTCTCTTTACAGCTTGTTGTACTTCACTGCTCCAAAACATGTCAACAGTAATGAAGTGAACGTCGTTCCACTAACAATGAGGCTAATGCTTAGACTTCAAATGGTATAAGTGCAGAATGAAAACAGAAAAAAGTGTCTAGCTTTGCAAAGCAATAGATCCCTTGTCAGAACAAGACAAGTTCTAATGAAGAGTATACACACATTAATCAGTCTTGTCTCTTTTCTTTTCTACTATCAACAAGTTCGATCAAGCACTGAGGGAGAAATCTAATGGGACGTTGTTTACCCATGACTGGCCTGCAGCACTTTCCACTTCATGAAAATGTATGATTAGGTTAATTGATTGGCTTTGGTGCTGTACTGCATCACCGACGTTAATCCACCATGGAAACAAACAAACAACATGGCTAAATATGACAAGGCATGCGGGCAGATTTTGCTAGATTGGTTAATTGATCAATTCAGATTAAGAAGCATTCTGATGCGTCACTGAGGCAGGACTTGAGGACAGAGTCGCGATCACTGTCTTCCTGCAGACCTGCTAAGGCAGTAGCAATATTCCTGCAGAGTGTGTGGCCTCGAGGCCAAGAAGCCTAAGAACAAGGCACAAGCCCGTGATCGACTCCATTTCTCGTTGCTTTGTGGACAGGACTCGAGTTCACCTGACGATGTATTTCTAGTTTCTGGTCGCTCCTTTTTTTTTTGTCGCTATTTTGTGATTATTTTGCTCAGACCAGACTAGCTTTGCAGCCTGATGTTAACAAACGACACAGTGCTAGATTGAACTGAACTGTGCTGAAATGGATATGCCTGGACTGTTACACTGATTTGTGGTTTGGTTTTTTTTTTGCAAGATTTGTTCTTTTTTTGCACATTGTGGGTTTGAAGCTTCCTTTCAATGGGTTCCATGGTTTTCTTTCTTTGTTTCATAGCTGTCAATGGAAGACAAATCTCAGGATTGGATTCTGCATACAGACTTTGATAAATATACTTTGACTTATGACTTTGATTCCTGTGACCCCATCTTGTAGGTTTTCTGTTTTTTATACCTTTATTGGTTTGTTCCCTGCTTAAAAAATACCAATAGATCCAGCAAAATATCCAGTGGAAATATCAGAAAGAATTTTTACCGCTAGTGAAATGTGCGACTTGTTAACAGTGGGGACAGAATAAACCTAACCAGAAACTACAAGTGAGAAGGCATTGAGGGTCACTGTGAGAGATTAGTCATGGAAGGATGAGAGGAGATTTTGAGTTTAACAAGGAGTGCTGTGGAGGGGGGCTCTAATGCACAGATCAAAATAAACTGCAGAGAGTTGTAAACTTAGTCAGCCCAATCATGGGCATGAACCTCCTTAGTAATTAGGACATCTTCAAGGAGCAATGCTTCAAAAAGGTGGCATTCATCATTAAGAATTCCCATCACTCAGGGCATGCCCTCTTCTCATTGTTGCCGTTGGGAAAAAAGAACTGAAGAGGCACACTCTCAACATTTCAGGAACAATTTCTTCCTCTCTGCCATCTAATTTCTGAATAGACATTGAACCCATGAACACTACCTCACTACTTTTTAAAAAGATATACATTTTTGCATTAATTATTTAACTATTTAATATAGATTTACTTACTGTAATTCACAGTTCTTTTTTTGCATTGTACTGCTGCTAAAAGTCAACATATTTCATGACATATGCCAGTGATATTAAACCTGATTCTAATTGTGAAATGCCTTATTTTCTAGAAGACAAACAAGAGTGAAGATGCTGGAATCTGGAACAAAAAAAAGAATGCTGGAAAACTCAGTGGGTTAAACTGCATTTGTGGAGGCAAAGTGTGCCTGTTGACTTACTGGGTCAAGAGCCTGCATCAGATTCTGTCTATATAAAAACTGCAGTTACCATATGGGTAAACAGCAGACACAGCTGCTGCATCACAGCTCAAATGACCTGGGTTCAATCCTGACATCTAGTGCTATCCATATGGAGTTTGCACGTTCTCTCAGTCGCTGCATAGATTTCACTTGAGAGTTCCCATTTCTTCCCACATCCCAAAAACAAGCAGGTTTGTAGATTGGTAAACTGATCCGAGCATGAATGGTAGAATTGATGGATATGGAGAGAATAAAATGGGTTTGGTAGATCAAATGGGAATGGATGGTTGATGGTTCGGGGTTGATGGTTGATGGTTGGGCCTTCTAACTGGCCCATTAACCCATTGATCTGGATTGACCCTTTAAAAAATATCTCCCCCTTGTACCATTCCCTTCCACCTTCTCTAGAAATTACATAGTCTTTTACCAACGTAGCTTTCTAATGAACTCTTTTACTTTTCTTTGCCAGTTCTGATGGAAAGATACAGCTCGCTTTCTCTGCCTGAGCAATGTCTCTTCTTATTTCTAAAATTGGGATATTGGCATAAAATTGAGATAGCAATACTCCTTCAAGACTTTGTTTTCCCAGCCTTTGTCACTTTTGCAACAAACAATGTAAGTTACATTACAAATATGCCAGGATTTCTTTCCTGAACTTTTCTGCTGCTCATTTCTCCCATAAACCTCACCCAGTTCAAACTACCCTGATGTCTTCTTTTGTAGACATCAGTTTCATAAATTTCTTTTTTGCATGCCATCCATATATTGTGTATTTAATATTTTGGTAATATTTGAGTCATATTGTAAATATATTGGTTGACTAAGTTTTCTTTGTTGTTTACATAATGCATTGAAGACTATATGGAAATATATTTAAATGGCATACGTAATTATGCCACCAGGTCACATATACATACCTCACTTAAAGTAAACACAAAGTTAGACTTGCATTCCAGACTCCGTTGTTTTTCTTCCAATTAGTTTTATGTCTTGGAAATATAAAACTTAACATTGTATTGTACATGGCCATAAGATGTAAGAACAGAATTAATCAGTTCAGTCCATCGAGTCTGCTCTGCCATTTAACCATGACCGAATTATTCTCCCTCTCAACCTCATTCTCCTGCCTTCTCCCTATAATCTTTGATGCCCTTACTAATCAAGAACCTATCAATCTCCACTTTAAATATAGTCAATGATAGTTCCAGCAACATCAATTTCTGTTTGGTAATTGTTCTCTGACTAGTCCCCAGTCCAAAGTGGAAACATCCCACCATTTTTCAGTTGCATCAAGGGTACCATCTAAATGGAAGATGTTGCTGCTCATACTGGACCAAGTGAGTGGAAAGTTAAAATACATGTGACCTGGGTCCATTTAAAAGTCGATGCTTGAAGTAATTTGCATCCTGGAGGGACAATGAGTCTCTGTCAAAACTTATAATAAAACCTACAATCAAATATACTAGAAGTTATGACACTCCAGTCCCTGTTGAAAAGTTTGAAATAGACCAGTTTGGTTCTTATGTCCTTTCACGTCACCTGTTCATAATTTGAATTTAATTAAAACAGGTAGGCTGAGCCTGCTATTTAAGTATTACAAGTGTTTTTCAGCGCTGCAAAGATGTAATTTAAGTTAATTTTATATCAAGATAAACAGGTATGTGTCAAGTGTTAAAATATTCCATTTGTTACTGTGAAATCACCACCAGGGACTGAAATTAGGCAAGCAGAAGTTCAGGGAAGGAAACTGCTTCAGCAATTTAACATGCAAGATAGAGCACCCTTCATTATGCAGGATGGACAGGTAGAGGGCTGCCAGGGAAAAATACAGACAGCTTAAGATTCAAACCCGTGGCCACTCATGTCGAAGTCCGGTGCCGATGCCACTACACCACCGCCTAATAGGTACTGCAGACCTGCTTTGATAAGAAGTGAACTTTGAATCTTTGAATCTGTGATGGTCGCTCCTCATTCTCCAACGTACTAAGGTGGAATGAACCTAACCCAGCTTACCTCTTCCTTTCTCTCTGGACTTCTAGTCCCAGCAACATCCTTCTAAATCTTTGATTGTAAGGATGATCTCTTCCATAACAATTCATATATCGCACTTGCTGCAGAATGAGTATGTTGATCCACAAGCTTCACAATGTTCGGGTCAATCTTTCAAGACTGGGGCAGGAAGAAAGTACCGGACTGCAGTGACCGCGGTGGTGAATCTTGGATTCCGTCATTGATGGGGGAGCCTGGCGTCAGGAATCATGTTTATTGTTGTTTTGTGGCAGCAGTCCAGTGCGAGCATAACTATTTACTCCAACTTACCTTAAAATTAAGTAAATAACTACGGCAAAAGAAGAATTGTGAGGTAGTGTTCATGGACCATTCAGAAATCTGATGGCAGAGGGGAAGAAGCTGTTCCTAAAACATGGAGTTTGGGTCTTCAGGATCCTGTACTTCCTCTTTAATGGCAGTAATAAGAAAAGGGCACGTCCTGGATAGTGAAACAAGTAAATTTTATGATCAAAGTACGAATGTGTCACCACATACAATCCTGAGATTCATTTTCCTGCGAGTTTACTCAGCAAATCTATAGAATAGTAACTATAACAGGATCAATTAAAGATCAACTAGAGTGCAGAAGACAACAAACTGTGCAAATGCAAATATAAATAAATAGCAATGAGTAGCAAGAACATGAGATAAAGAGTGCTTAAAGTGAGATCATTGGTTGTAGGAACGTTTCCATAAAGAGGGCCCTTCTCGAGGCATCGTCTTTGGAAGATGCCCATGAGAGAGGGGAGGCTTGTGCCCGTGATGGGCCTGGCTAAGTTTAGAATCCTCTAAAGCCTCTTTTGACCCTGTCTTGATTCTACGTGGTAATGCAACCAATCAGAACGCTCGCCACAATACATCTGTGGAGGCTTAGCCTCCAAGTAAATTCCAGAAAGAAACTGACACATATTGGAAACACATAGCGCTGCAGGACGAATAGGGTTAGCACAGGAAAGAGGCACTGAGGTAAAAGGCGACCCATATTGAATGGCAGAGCAGGTGCAAAAGGCCCAAATGACTCCCTGCTCCTGCTTCCGATGGCCCTGACTCAGCAGAGAGCACCGCACACTTTTCTAAGCTGCGTGTCTGAAAAGAGAAAAGAGCTCCGTTCCCCAAGACTGAACAAGTGCCAATTCGTCCCCCGACACACAGTAGAAAAGATGAGTTAATGAACTCATAAAAATCCAATCAAAACCGTAAAACGAAGTGCACAATGCGAGCCAACAAACACATTTACATCAGCCAGCGCATGTCTGTATCCAAAGAGGAAGAACTGTCCCAGTACACCGATGATACTCTCCTGGAGCAACCCATCATACGCCATTCGCTGCACTATGATTATGTTCAATAACCTGCGGCTGGATAATTATCACAGCTTGGAATCGGATGTCGTTCTGTATAAATTCATTATAATTCATTAGCGCTGCAGTAAAATCAGTCATTACTGTTCGACGACAACTTTTCAGCAGAGTTATTAGGGAAGGTGCCGGTGATATCTGCCCGGAGATAAATTTCATCATGTAGCATTCAACATTCTGGCACGTGTTCGGAGCGACGGGGAAGACTTCGATATTGTGCTTGAAATTGGACAGGCCTGAAGTAGCTGCACCAAAATCCATTACAGCCTGATTATATCCATCAGCCGTGGCTGTGTGCAGTCGGTTGTGAACATCAGTGTTTAATCCATAAAAAGGAACTAATGAGAAAATTTAAAATGGAACACACGCTTCGATGACTTTGGAGGCTCTCTTGGATGGAATAAATGATCTGCCAGCATGTCACCTACATGCTGATGTGAAATCTTCAGCGAGCCTGTTCATCGACAAGAAGGACAACAGCCCTGCTGGGGTTATTTTCTTGTACACTCATTAGGTACACTTTGTCTTCTGTCTGCGTGAGAGGCAGCTCATTCCGCAAAGCCGGGGAGATTTACAGCACAGGGCGAGGCCATTCGGCTCCGCAGTTTCTGCAGTGAGGTGAATGCAATTTCACTGCCTCTGCTTGGCACCAGCCATAAATTACACAGGACGCAGGTTCCCATTTCCTCCGAGGCAGTCCCTCAGATTTGAGAGTGACTCTTACAACACTTCCGTGTTTCAATGGGCAAAGGGAGTGCATGCACAGGGATTATTATGATCCAGTGTAGACACAGCAAGATCTTGTCTCAATGACAAGGAGGTTCAAAATGGTTGGAGACTGGGTTCAGCTGTATGTGATTAGTGTGCAGACAAATGTCTATACACACCCATATATATACCCCCACACACACACTCACACACACACATACACACATTCACATACAAAATTTACACACAAACACATACATGCAACAATACACACACAGACATGCAAGTAACACACACACCCTCATAATCCACGCACAAATCCAGGTAACAAGGTAACACATACTCAAAACACAAACACACACACACATATGTGTACACAAAAACATAAATGCAGGCACACACACACACGTAAATCACACACAAATACGCAGACAATACACACTCAATGTACATACACACATATGATATACATGCAATTTACAAACACACACATTCACACATTGTAGGCAGTATGCACACAGGGAACTCATACTTGAACACATACATGCAAGTAATAGAAGACACATGGACACACATACACACAGATCACAAACTCAAAGAAACACGAATACAAACACACATGAACACAAGTGCACACAGATCACAAATACGCATAGTCACAAATTCAAACGTACACGCACACACCCCCACGCAGATCACAAACTCACATGGGCACTAATTTCTACATTCTTGCCCACACCCTCTTCCCTAGCCCTTCTTTGGTCACCACGGCTACCCTGAACTCATACTCCCGTCCCCGAAAAGCCACATGTCCCCTTCTTATTACATACCTTCTTCACTCTCTGCAACATCCCCCAGCTTCCTGCACCAATCCTCTCAACCACTTTCTCCCACATCCCTCCAAAAGCCAACTGCTCCACCTCTCCCAAAGTGACCACAACCATCACGGTTCAATGACCTTCACCCGAGGCCTACTCGCCATTCACCTTACCCCTTTTCTGCTCGCCACAGGAGACCCACATATCCTCAGTCCCTACTATCTCTAGTGGCACAGAGTTGATCCTGAAGATATTCTCAACTCAATAGCGCTATAGACCACACCCACAGTGGTTCTATTTGTCAGATCTTGTGAGGACATCACAGCCTCCTTAAAGCTTTTGGGAGGATGCGGAGATTTACCAGAACACCGCCTGGATTAGAGAGCATATCTTAGGAGTATTGTTGAGTGAGCTGGGGCTTTTCTCTTTGGAAGAAGGGAGGAGGAGAAGAGGCGTGATAGAGTTGTATAAGAGACATTGATAGAGTGGACACCCGGCACCTTTCTCCCAGGGCGAACATGGCTGATATGAGAGGCCATAACGTCATGGTGATTGGAGGAAAGTACAGGGGAGATGTTGTGTAGGTATCTCACAGGTGGTCCAGTTTTCTCTCATATCCCAAAGATGGCTTCTGTAAATGGCCCCTGGTGTAGACGCATTCGAGAAGAATCAAAAAGGAGTTGATGCACGTGCATGAAAAATGGGTTGCTGAGTTCTAAGAGGAACAAGAGAGGGAATGAAGTGCTGGGGTTGCTGATGCACCATCAATAACTCTCTGAGATGTGAGGCGAGATATAGGCTTTTATTGACTGGAAGAAAGAACAAGCAACAATTGACCACCATACTACATCCTGGAGACTGAGAGGCCGGGCTCAGGCCTCAATCGCCTTTATACAGGGGTCTGTGGGAGGAGCCACAGGAGTAGTCAGCAGAGGTATATGTATACGTGTCCAGACAGGTATATGTAGTTCACCAGAGTTGCTCTATTGGAAGCTAGCCTGGATTCAAAGGGCCAAACAGCCTCCTTCTATATCATAATAAGTAAGGTAAAAGGCAAGCTGTCTCCAACAATTAAACCCCTTCAACTGACTCTGCTCATTTAATTCAGACTTTCTCAGATGCAAACAACAGTAGTAACGTTGGAATATTATGAGGTGACAAATAGTTTCCTGCAGATCGCATCTTTTTTAAGAAATACCTCTATAGGTAATATAAAAAAATAACAACAATGTAAATAAACTTTACCAATCTTTTGGAGTGAGAAGAAAAGCTAAGAAATTTAGGGTTTTGACCTGAAATGTCATCAATTCCTTTCAGGGGGAAGGTGCTCGACCTGTGGATTGTTCCTTCAGCAGATTGTTTGTTGCTTAAGAGATTCAGTTCCTGCCACCCTGACCTGTAATCCTGCTGTTACTAGTAAAATTATACCTGGGGAATCTTCTTCCTTTTTCAGACTGTGTTACACACACACACACACACACACACACACACACACACACACACACACACACACACACACACACACACACACACACACTCACACACACACACACGGACCTGCTTACATGTGCATACTCGTATACACAGGTTCACTGAGTACATGCATGCACACACACACGTACTCATATGTACATGCAGACTCACACATACCCATGGACACAAGTACTCATATGTTCACACACCTGCTCATTCATGTTCACATGAGTACACACACAAACACACATGCACACACTCACACACATACATAACAAGTAACCAACTGAAGACGACAGTATAAAGGCAACAAAGATGAAGGTACAAGAGTTTGAACCCATGGGTTAAGTAAAAGAGATGTAAGCTAAATAAACAGCAGGCAAAATGATCGATGGCACAATTAAAACTGAGCTAAAGCAAAAGAAAACAATTATACAAAACCAACAGGGATAACAGTGAGAGAAATCTTCAGGCTTATGGGAATTCATTGAAAAAGATTAAGCGTGGTGTTATATATACTAAAGGAACAAAATGGACCCTTGACAGGAGCACAGAGTCAAATGTCATTACATTATTAGGACATCTTTACAAGAAATAGGATTATTAACAGCTAATGTGCATCCACTGTAAGAAACCAAAATAGAACGTGATTTGGCGCTTGTTGCAAGTTTTCATGGCATGGTGACAGCAGTGAGACAGAACATACATACACGCACGCACACACACACACACACACACACACACACACACACACACACACCTCAGTGCAGCAGAGTAGGAAACTGCTGCACAGTCTGATCTGACAGTTGGTCGATAAGTTAGCTTAATAATTGCCCACTTTTTAGATATTGAAATGGAGTTGTGGGTCACCATGATGGGTTTTGAGAAAGAACTAAGATACACAAAATAATGTCATGTTTCCATAACACTCTACTGCAAGGGCATCGATTTCTCTAAAATCCAGAAATTTCTCCATCCCCCCCCTTCATTTTCCACTCTCCATTCTGACTTCCCTCTTTGTCCCCTCTTCTACTCACCTGCCTATCACCTCACTTTATTTCCCCTCCTCCTTCTTTTTCTCCCACAGTCCACTCTTCTCTCCTATCAGATTCCTTTTTCTTTAGCCCTTTACCTTTCCCCTCTAGAGCAGGGTTCTACGGATCCCTTGCTTAGTGATCTTGGTCCATGCCATATAAAAATGTTGGGAACCCCTGCTCTGTCAGCTCCCAGCTTCTCACTTCATCTCCCCCTCCTCCACCCACCTACCTCCACCTATTGATCTATTTATTGATTGATTGAGATACAATGCAGAGTAGGCACTTCCAGCACTTCGAACCACACCACCCAACAATCCCACCATTTAATCCTAGTCTAATCACGGGACAATTTCCAATGAGCAATTAACCTACCAACCTGTATGTCTTTGGACTGTGAGAAGAAACACCATGCAGCTGGAGGAAACCCACACGGTTACGGGGAGAGCGTACAAACGCCTTCCAGGCAATGGCTGGAGCTTGTAGGTTCTCCCCGTGACGGTGTGGGCTTCCTCTGGGCACCTTCCCCTCCCCTCACCTTCTTCCTCCTTCCTCTCCAGACCTGATGAGCTGCCTTGGCCTGAAGCGCTGACTCTTTATTCCTTCCCGCAGACGCTGGGTTCCTTCCGCATTTTGAGCGCGTCATTCTGGATTTCCAGCATCCGCAGAATCTCTTGTGTTACTGACGAGAGTATCACTGATCCCAGCACTGTGTGTTCCCTGTTGAGGTGTTGCAAGTTCCTGCAGTTGTTACTCAGGTGTGCAGGACGAACTTAAAGGGACAGGCACCATGAACACAATCTCATCATTCATGTTCTGCACTATCTATTGATTGATTGACACATAGTGTAGAATAGGCTCTTTCGATCACACCACCCCTCAACGTCCTGTTTTTTATCCTAGCCTAATCATGGGACAACTTACAATGATCAATTTAACAGTTATGGGAATGAATTTATGGCTACTCATCACTGTTCTGGCATTGAAATGGAACTGAGGTTTTTGTTTCAGTCGGCAACGTCACCGGGCTGATTCCCTTGACTTTATACAGTAGATCTCAGTGACTCTGCACCAGTTACTGGAGGTCCTAAAGGAGAATGAATGACCCCCCCTTCTGAGCACTGATGGTCCTATCAAGTTAAAAGACCTTTACTTCCTTATATTATATCATGTTTTGAAATGTTAAACCCACTCCTCACAGCTGCCACATTATTTGCACAGCCTTCTACTCTGATTTAATCTTATTGTATTCAGAGATACAGTACAGTCACAGGCTCCTCCGGCCCAACAAGCCTGCACCGTCCAATTTCATCCAGGTGACAATTAACCAACTAAACTGCATGTCTTTGGAATGAGGGGGAGGGAATTGGAGCACCCAAAGGAAACCTACACGGAATGTACAAAACTACATTTGAATTGTATCAATCGTTCCTTGGCCTCCCCCAGCATGAGAGGTTGATGGGGACATGTGTCATTTTCTGTGAGCGACTGGTAACTTAACGCCTTCTGTAAAAATGGAAGCTGTAAATCCTGATCGTTTCTTCCTCAGCAATTTAGACGCCCACGCAATGTACTCAGTGCCTGTCTATTTGTGAGCACAATTAGGAAAGCTCCAACGCATGCCTCGGATTTCCCGGTGGGGGGGGGGGGAAACGCAACACCACCCCAGGAGATGGGAGAGATGACGCATGAAGGGCGTTTTTGAGATGAGAAGTTTCACTCGGCCAGCTTGCCGTCATCAATTACATCGGTCATCTGCCATTTTCAGCCACTCTCCCTCTTTCACCAAAGCTAACAATTACATGAGCCAGCCAATTCTGCATCCCTTGACTTGGCTCATTTAATGGCATTTCCGAGATGCAGTCAGTGTGCTGGTTTAAGTCACACTGTGGCTCCCGTGGGCTACATTATTAACAGAAATAGCCATCTTTAGATAGGCTCTTAAAACTGGCCCCTTCAGGTGGCCTTTGAAATCACTGCGAATCTCCTGGATCCGTGTGAACAGTAGCCTGGAATTCTCTTCCTTCCCTGATTATCCCCTCGATTAATTCCCTCATCGAGTTAAAACCATCAAGAACAAATTAATTGCTGTTCACCTAGCTGTTTATCTGGTCACAATGCTGTAAGGAATGGCTACTCCTCACCTGGGTTGCATTGCTGGCTAATTAATTGTGTGTGATAGGTTTCCAAATGTTTATCAGATGTGGTAAGGAAATAGTCTTTCTTCCCCACAAGCCAGGCAGCTTTCTATCACAGTAAACTTGCAATGGAATAGTGTGAGAGATTCTTGTCTACTTCAGATAAGGACCTTCTGCCCTTTGACGTGATTCTGCCTTTAGCGATAATGTGTGGAGAAGGCCCTTCCACCCTTCGAGCCCTGCTGCCCCAGCAAACCCGATTTACACTGACCAATCACAGGACAATTTACAATGACCAATTAACCTACCCAGTACCTCTTTGGGCTTTGGGAGGAAAACTGGAGCACTCGGAGGAAATCCCACACATTCCAGAGGGAGAACGTTCATAAACTCCTTACAGAACGGTGCCAGATTTGAACTCCAAACTCTGGGATGCCCTGCACTTTTAAAGTGTCGTGCTAAAACCGCCTCACTATCGTGTTCTGTATCAGGAAACAACAAAAAATCTGAAATAAAACAGAATATGCACGAAACACTCAGCAGGTCAGGCAGCACATCTGTGGAAGAGAATGAGTTCCAATGATGGTCTGAAATGGTAATGGTTTCTCTTACTACAGATGCCACCTGATTTTCTTCCTGATCTCTACCTGCCTTATCTCTCATTATGAAACAATCTCTCTTCTCCTCCCCTTCTATTAGATGTAAGATAAAAATCAGCTTGAAAGTACACACCTCCAGACTCAAGGGCATCTTCTATTGCATTGTCCTCAGACTACAGAATTGGACCTCCTGTGTAACAAAAGATGTACTGCTGACCTTACAATTAAGCTCAGCACGGTAGTGTAGTGGTTAGCACAACGCTTTACAGTGCCAGCAACCCAGGTTCAATTCCCACCGCTGCCTGTAAGGACTGTAAGGAATTTGTATGTTCTCCCCATGAATGTGTGGGTCTCCTCCTACAGTCCAAAGATTTACAGGTTGATAGATTGATTAATTGGACTAGGATTAAATCAGTGGCTTAAAGAGCAGGAAGGGACTATTCCGTGCTCTACCTCGTCATGGCCCTGCACTGCATTTCCTCTGTAACTGTAACTCTATGTACTATGTCCTGCTCTGATGTCTATTTTCCAGCTGCTCCTGATGAAGGGTCTCAGCTCAATATGTTGACTGTTTATTCCTCTCCATCGTTGCTGCCTGATTTGCTGAGCTCCTCCAGCATTTTGAGGGAGCGTTACTCTGGATGTCCAGCATCTGCACAACCTCTTGCGTTTACTATTTCTGTTATGGTATTTCCCATGCACAGGCACGCAGAAGTCTGCAGATGCTGGACATCTAAAGCAAACACACACACACAACTCTGGAGGGACTCACCCACGGACAAAAGCGAATGGTCAACATTGTGGGCCCAGACTCCTCCCCCTTCCTTCTCAGTCCTGGGGAGGGGACTCGGCCCGAAATGCTGACTGTTTGCTCTCTTCCATGGATGCTTTCCCTCATGCTTTGAAACAAACTGTATGGATGGCATGTGAAGCAAAGTTTTTCACAGCATCATATTACATATAACAATGATAAACCAATTATTGAACCAAAACAGAATATACTGGAAATACTCAGCAGGTCAATCAGCAACAATGGGTAAAAAATCAGAGATAAATTCCTGTGGGAGACTTATTATTGGACTGTGAAAGAGAGAAACTAAGTCAGTTTTAGGTGCAGGGTTGATTGGGAATGACAGTTTGGATGAAGGCAGTATCTGTTAGAAGACAAAGCCAGATAGAATGAGTTCATGGGGCAGGTAGGTGGTGTTTTGGATGTCAGGGTGGTGATACGTCTCTACTAAAGGGAGTGTAAGGTGTTTCTTCCCTCTGCTAGCCTGCAGGTCTCTCTTGGGCAAGGTGCTTAGCCCCACTGATCAGTGTCACATGAGGCCACGGGAGCAGGTGGTGGATGGTCGTATGAGCAGCTGGTGCATATCATCAGTCCTAGTTATTCGACCACTGACACCATGCAATCTCTGAAGGGTATTGATAATGGCTGGGCTCACCTGTCCTGTAAAGACACTGCCTAGGAGAAGGCAATAGCAAACCATTTTTGTAGAAAAAAATTGCCAAGAACAAACATGGTCATAAGACCATGGTCACCTATGTCATATGGCATGACACATGATGATGATGAGATGATGGTTGAAAATGTTCCTTTTCGTTAATAGCAGAACTGTGAGACATGCCCAGCAGCTCAGGATCTCATATCGAAGAGAGAAAAATCGAGCCTATATAAGACCATACAACATAGGAGCAGAATTGGGCCATTTGGCCCATCAAGTCTGCTCTGCCATAAAATTATGGCTGATCCTTTTTTTTCCTCTCCTCAGCCCCACTCCCTGGCCTTCTCCCTGTAACCTTTGAGGCCACGTCAAATCAAGAACCTATCAAGCTCTATCTTAAATACACCCAACAGTCTGGTCTCCACAGCTGCCTGTGGTAGTACCACAGTACCACAGTAATCAGTACCAGAGGGCATGGATTGAGAATAAGAGGTCAGTTATTTAAAACAGAGTTAAGGAAAAACTTCTTCTCGCAGAGAGTTGTGGAGGTGTGGAATGCACTGCCTCGGAAGACGGTGGAGGCCAATTCTCTGGATGCTTTCAAGAAGGAGCTAGATAGATATCTGATGGATAGGGGAATCAAGGGATATGGGGACAAGGCAGGGACTGGGTATTGATAGTGAATGATCAGCCATGATCTCAGAATGGCGGTGCAGACTCGAGGGACCGAATGGTCTACTTCTGCACCTATTGTCTATTGTCTCTTGTCTATTGTAACAAATTCCACAAATTCACCATCCTCTGGCTAAAGACATTTCTCTGCATCTCTGTTTTAAATGGACGTCCCTCTATCCTCAGACTGTGCCCTTTTGTCCTAGACTCCCCCACCATGGGAAAATCCTTTCCACATCTACTCTGTCTAGGCCTTTCAATACTGAAAGGTTTCAATGAGATTCCCCCTCATCCTATAAAGTTCCAGCAAGTACAGACCCACTGCCATCAAACATTCCTTGTATGATAACCTTTTCATTCCCAGAATCATCCTTGTGAACATCCTCTGAACCCTCTCCAATGCTAGCACATCTTTTCAGAGATGAGGAGCCCAAAAGTATTCACAATACTCAAGGTGAGGCCTTACCAGTGCCTTATAATCACATCCCTGCTTTTGTATTCAAGCCCGCTTGAAATGAACACTAACATTGCATTTGCCTTCTTCACCACTGACTCAACTTGCAAGTAAACCTTTAGGGTGTTACGCACAAGGACTCCCAAGGCCCTCTGCATCTCAGATTTTGGACTTTCTACACGTTTAGAAAATAGCCTTCACAATTATTTCTACTACCAAAGTGCACGACTGTGCATTTTCCAACATTGTATTTCATTTGCCACTTTCTTGCGCATTCTCTTAATCTGTCTATGTCCTCCTGCATCCTAGCTGTTTCCTCAACACTACCTGCCCCTCCACCAATCTTAGTATCATCTGCAAACTTGGCAACCAAGCCATCTGTTCCATCATCTAAATCTTTGATATACAGAATAAAAAAGAGGTCCCAACACCAACCACTGCAGAACACCACTGGTCACTGGTAGCCAACCAGAGAAGGTTCGTTTTATTCCCATTGACTGCCTCCTACAAATCAGCCAATGCTGTAACCATGCCGGTAAGTTTCCTGTAATACTCTGGGCTCTTAACTTGGTAAGAGTTGTGGCAGCTTATCAAAGGCCTTCTGAAAGCCCAATATATACAACATCCACTGTATCCCTTTATCTATCCTACTTGGAATCTCCTCAAAAAATTCCAACCGGTTAATCAGGCAAGATCTTTCCTTAAGGAAACCATGCTGACTTTATCCTATCTTGTCCTGTGTCATGACATAGAGAAAGAGAGCAACGGACTTGATGTTACTGGTTGGTCAGTGCAGACACAAGGTATTGGTATTGGTTTACTATTGTTACGTGAACCACAATACAGTGAAAAGCTTTCTGTGATAATAACATCAACTTATGAAATATTGAGTATCACTTGAATATAACTCCAAACACGAGTTGTGAATAGCAAGCATTCACCACCCTTGCTCGGCCATTGTCACCACACTTGAGGTACTCAGTCACTCCCCTTCTCCATTTTATCATTGATCTTGTTTTCTTTGGAGCAACCATGTTAGGATGTAGTCTGGAGTAATGGAATATCACAAATATTAATTTCAACCACAACCAGTCTTCAGATCTGAATATGGATTGTAGATTGAGTTAAAATGCAACTCAGGACAATGGTCTTCCTGGAGCTGCGGATTGGGGTTGATTGAAAACCAGGAAACATTCCACTGACCAGAGATGTCTGCATATGCATGAATGCAACTCGGAGACAGCGGTGACTAAGATTCATTTTGGATGTCTGGAGTGTCAGTGTGACTATCTAGGTGTCTGAAAATTATATGTAATTCAAAGGGAGCATTGTGGATACATTGTAACTATAGAAATGTCCTGCCGTTACCTTTGATCTCTTTTAGCATATACAGTAAAAATGTCGTGAAATATTGGTTTAGAGAGATTCTTCTTTGAGTGTCTCCAGCATGATGCCTGCATATATGCTGAATAAAGACCTCTACATTACAAGCTTCAGTCTCTCCCGGTGACTGTAGTAACAGTCACAAGAGGCTGAGTGCAGTTCATAAAGTTATGAGATGCCAAGACAGACAGCTGGTATCTTTTACCCTAGTTCAAAGTCTATTTCAAGAGAGCATGGATTCAAGGTGAGATGGGGAATTTCAAAGGAGATGCACAAGGCAAGTTTTTTTTTAACACAGTGCATAGTGGATGCATTACCAGGAGTGGTAGTGGAGGCAGATAAGATAGAGGTGTTTAAGAGACCCTTAGATAGGCACATGAATATGAAAAGTCAATACAAGACAAGCTTATTCCCATTTAGCTATATACATGCATACTGTCAAATGAGACGTTTCCCCAGATCAGGGTGTAAAGCACTGTAGTACACATAACACACATATAGCACACAATAACTTAGGAAAGTAAGAATTAAATCTACAAATGAATTACGCATAAATAAACAAAGTAAAGTTCATAAATTAAATATTATGAAGAAAATGGAGGGATACAGGCCATGAGTAGGTCGAAAGGATTAGGCATCAACAGCTTATTGATTTTAGCACAACACTGCGGGCTGAAAGGCCTTTTCCTGTGCTAAAAGGAAAGTTATCCTTATCTAAAGTTATCTAAGTTATCCTTGTCTTCTTGACCATGCCCCTTTGCTGCAACTCAAAGCATGTTTCATTCCAGGGTTTTCCCTGATCTGATGACCTCCACTTTCTCTCTCCACAGATGCCGCCAGACCCGCTGTGTCATGTACTTCCAGCATCTGCAATGTTTCACTTTGAGATCAAGTTACCCTCCTCCTGTCCCGGATCCTCATAGTTTCCTCTTGCTCCTGGCATCACAGTGGTGCGTTACTGCTTTATCCAATTTCCCCACCATCTGTGGTCTCCAACTGTGTTCCAACCGAACACAACTATAAAATGATCATCATTACAATCAGACTGCTACAAGTAGAATCCAGTGTTCTGTTCAATACTTACAACTTGCTTTGCTGCATGGCTGCAGTGTAATATCAAAAACAAACAATAAAAATAATTGAATTCTTCAGCCAGCTAAAACTTATTAAAACAGCACCAATGGTATTGACTGCGGAAAATGCTAAACTTATTTCTTGTGAACTTCAGCATCAGCTTAAAGCATTAACAGTTCTTTTGTAATCAGCAGAAGGGACTTTATAATGCCGTTTGCAGCTTTCTTCCGACAAATCTCATGCTGCACTGCCTTTTATTTTTACTTTTCTGGACCTTTGCCTGGGACTACATCTCTGGAAAGCCATTTCACCATTTAGTTCCTCCAACGAGCTCTGCTTGCCACAGATTACAGCTGACCCACACCTCAACTCCACCCACCTGCCTTTTCCCAACTTCTTTACCTACGAGTGACCAGTCAATCTTGATCTCCAGTTATCCCGCATTCTCAGCTTTCTCTCTCAAACTGTTCCAATCCAATCCCATATATCCACCTCACCATCACATGTCTACCCTGACATTCTACCATCTCCAGCTGCCCTGAAACGATTTCAATTTCCCGAAACATCAAAGTCTAGAGGGTCAAGGGTCGAAGGTGAGTAGGGGAAAGCCACAGTAGCGTAGAGGTTAGCACAACGCTTTACAGTGCAAGTGACCAGGGTTCAATTCCTGCCGCTGCCTGTAAGGAGTTTGTACGTACTCCATGTGACTGTGTGGGTTTCCCCCTGGTGCTCCGGTTTCCTCCCACAGTCCAAATAAATAGCAGCTGGTAGTTAATTGATCACTGTAAACTGTCTCATGATTAGGCTAGGGTTAAATCAGGGATCGCTGGGCGCTATGGCCAATTCTATTCTGTACCTAATAGGCATCCATTACTCTCATGAGACCATGGATTTGCGCCTTGGAAGGTTTCCAGGGTGCAGGCCTGGGCAGGTTTGTATGGGAGACCGGCAGTTGCCCAAGCTGCAAGCCTTCCCCTCTCCACACCACCGATGTTGTCCAAGGGAAGGGCACTAGGACCCAAGCAGCTTGGCACTGGTGTTGTTAAGTAACAATGTGTTGTTAAGTGCGTTGCTCAAGGACACAACATGCTGCCTCAGCTGAGGCTCGAACCAGAGACCTTCAGATCACTAGACTGATGCCTTATCCACTAGGCCATGCGCCAACACGTCCGTACCTAGATACATAGATAGATAAAATGTACAAGGATCAGAGAATAATAAGTGCTGGAACTTGCTCCCAGCAGAGGTGTTGGAATCCGACAAAATGCCCAGCTTCTTACTTCACCCACCGATCTACCTCCCCCTTCACCTGGTCTCACCTATCACCTACCAACTTGCACTCCTCCCTGAACCCCAACCTTCTCATTCTGGCTTCTGCCCTTTCCCTGTCCAGTCCTGATGAAATGCCTCAGCCTGAAACGGTGACAGTTTATTCCCCTCACTAGAGGCTGCCTCACTTGCTGAGTTCCTCCAGCATTTGCTGGCAGCCCTCAAGATTTCCAGCATCTGCAGAATCTCTTGCATTGTGCAGATATGATGGCAATGTTTAATAGGCATTTAGACATTAGCAGGCAGGAAAAAAGGGCTCCAGATCACATGCTGGCAGATGGGATTAACGTGGATAACCATCGTAGTCGGTGCGCACACAGAACAGTACAACACAGAACCAAATCCTTAGGCCCTAAAGCTGTGCCAGACCAATTATATTAGCAGTCAAATGCTCATCTAAATGAATCCCTTCTGACTGCACAATGTTCCATTTCCTTTTATTTCTCTCACATCTATGTGCCTATCTAAACATCACTTAGAAGCCTCCAAAGTATCTGCCTCTACCATCACTATAGGCAAAGTATTCCAGGCACCCACTCTGCTTCTCAAAGCCCAACCCTGTGTCCCCATTGTGTGAGGTAGAAATTGGTAAGTCTGGCCAGCAGGGCTCTGGTAAAGATGTATAGGCCAATCCCCTCTACTGTGGATACAATGGATTACAGAAGCATTGACAAACTCCAACCGTACCATCAACTTTGACAATGGAGACAGGAGGCCATCGATGGTTATGCTCTACTGCGAGCTAAGGACCCAAGACACTAAGCCCACGCACTTTGTAAAAAAAAACTTTCCCCTCACGTAACCTTTGAACTTACCCCCTCTCACCTTAAACATATGCCCTCTGACATGGTGGGCGAAGGGCGTGTTCCAGTGTTTCATTACTATGGTCTTGGTTTTCCATTTTGGAGCAAGTTCAACTGGCATTGTTCCTTTAGGAATCGCCTCAGGTGAAGTCTGCTGTTTTTGGTAGGTCTGTTAATTCAGATACCCTTATCTTTCTCTCCACACATTTATCAGTCATTAGGTATTTGAATTTGTGTTTTACACAGAGGAGCATTAGTTACTTCCTCTGACGTACGACTGAGTTACACTTATGCAGAGTTAACACAGCAGAGAAGATATTCTATGTAGTAAATAGGGAAATGGTTTGTTATCCTCCCATGTACTGAGGTAGAGTGAAAAAATTGCCATTAAGATCATTTCATCACATTAGTACATTAGGGTAGTACAAGATTAGGTGTATTTGTCACAAGTACATTAGCTTTATTTGTCAACCTACAGTACTGTGCAAAATTCTTAGGTACATATATTTATAGCTAGGGTGCCTAATACTTTTGCACTATACTGTATTTGTCAACACAGAGCGGAAAGTGAGTTTGTAAATCTGGCGGGAGCAGAGGATGTTGGGGTGGCGAGGGTGGAATATCGCGGAGGGGTGTGGGATAGGTTACAGCGAAGGAGAGCCAGGGGCGGGGGTTGGCACAGGTGCAGACACACCCAGCCCTGAGACACCAGTCAAATCGTTTGATTCCAGTCAACTGGTTTATTGATCATTTCAGATTGTCTCTCTATTGTTTCTGTTGTTGTCTAAGACTTTTGCACAGTACTGTACATCGAAACATACAGTGAAATACCTCATTTGCATCAACAACCAATACAGTCCGAGCATGTACTGGGGGCAGCCCAGAAATACCTGCAACTTACTAACCCTTACATCTTTGGAATATAGGAGGAATCTGACGCAGTCAAGGGGGGGACATACAAATTCCTTACTGAAAGCAGTGGGAATTGAACCCCAATTGCCAGTGCTGTAAAGCATGACACTGGCTGCTATGCCAACATGCCGCTTATTCCACTACTGCAGCCAAAGCACTAAGCAATAACGGAATGCAGAATATTGTGCGATAGCACAGTGCAGGCAGAAAGTACGGTGCGTGCCCATGAATAGATAGATGGTGAGATCAAGGTTCTGTCTTACTGCACAAGAAGTCCATTCAAATGCCTTATAAGGGCACTATAGAAGTTGCCCTTGAGCCTACTGGTATGTGATTTCAGGCTTTTGCATCTTCTGCCAATAGATGTGGAGAAGAAAGAATATCTAAGGCTGGAGGGGCGTTTTGCTGGCTGCTTTACTGAGCAAGTGAGAAGTGTAGACAGAGTCCATGGAATGGAGATTTGTTTTCATGACATACAACCCAAAGTCTGACCATTGAGGAGTGAGTTGATTTTAAATAAGGACATACTGGGCCCACAGAAACCGGTGCCTAGATCTTTAGGCCTCAGCTGTGATTGATATTGGTTGCTCTCCCACAACAACTGCAATCATTGGAGAAGACTCAGGGGTGTGATCAAAGCCTGACTGAAGAAAGGCAACATCTTGGCTGACTTCTGAGAACCCCAAGCCCATGAAATGAAGGGGCACCCAGGACAGCAGAGGGTCCATATGCAGGGAACACACAGAAACCCTCTGTAAATGGCTGCAGGAGCACAACTGCCGTCCCATCAACCAACTCCTGCACCAGCTGTGGTCATGGTTCGGTTTTGATCAGCTACCTCAGGACCCAGAGACACCAGAGTGGAGGCATGCTGTCCCCAGGCTCGATGGCCTGCATGGGAAGAACTTCTGCCTCAGAGAGTTGTGGGCTAAAAACCTCAGTACTCCAACTGAACGCAAAATAACTTGAAAAGGATGAGAAGGAATGGTGCATGAAGATGAGGTCTTCAGGGCATGACTCTTCAGGTGGGCTTGAACGACCCTAATGCATAGTGCAAGGGAAAATTATTCTTCCTGTGACCTCCAAATGGATTAACTGGCCATTATCACATTGCTAATGTGGGATTTGTCTATATACAAATTGCCTGCTGTGTTTTCAAAGAATGTGCCAAAAGTACTGTATTTCATCTGTAAAAAGAAAAAAAAGAGCATGCATTAAAATGTTAAGAATTTCAGCTGTAAAGCACTGAGGGAGGTTGAAAAGTTGACAAGATCCACACAGAAACCTGTGCACCAACAAATCTGATTAGTTCCAGTAAAATGGTGGCATGCTTGGTCACAGTGGCTTCTGCCAGTCCAACAAATGTTGCAAATGCTGGTCTTAAATGTTTGCTTGTGATTGCAGGACCCTGTTGGACATTGGTAGTACACGGTGGTGAGATCAATGACGGGGGTGCTGTGTGGCCTTGGGTGCTGCGCAGACCCAGCCCACATGCCACGGCATTGCCCATTACAGCCGTCCTGGGGGCAAGGTACCGGAATCGGACTGGGAGAGACACAGCAGGTGCACTGCATCCATGCTTGGTTGGGGACTTGCCCCTTCAGGCTGTCTCTCCAGTTGGTGCTGCCCTCTAGTGTTTGCTCACTGGAAGACAAGCTGGATTGCTTTCATCTGTGGCTGACTCAGCACGAGATGAAGAACTGCTGCATGCATGTCCTTGCAGAAATGTGGCTCCAGGATAACATTCCATGAACCATCAATTTTCACACCATACAAGTCAGGGACTCGTGCTAATATTATTTTGTGACTGTATGAGCTATCGTAACTATCTGTCTACCTGCTGTGTGTGTTTTGTACCTGGGCCCTGGAGGAAGACTGTTTTGTTTAGCTGTATACATGTGCATTGCTGAGTGACAATTAAACTTGAACTTATTCTGCTTGGTTCTTAACAGTAATACATCATAGTGGAGATATTTGTGTTGAAGAGTAACCAAGATACAGTTTTGTTTAAGCACTACACATTTCTGTTTTATTCTTTTGGCCTTAAGGCTATTTGAAATGCCAAAAGTTTAGTTATTGACAGCTGGAAAGGGCTTGATCCAGAGCCTCCAGTCCAAAATCTAGAGGTCCAACTGAAATTCTTTCAGTTACAAAACAGCTTTCATTTCCCATCAATACTCATGGTTGTGAAGTCAACGGAAATGCTTAAAATCTACTTTTTATCGTAGGAAAGTAGTATATTTACCGAGCAGAAGAGGAAAGCATAACAAAAATAAGTTAAACTAGAGTCAGTGGGTCCTGAAGAAGGGTTTCAGCTTGAAATGTTGACTGTTTATTCCACTCTTTGAATGCTGCCTGACTTGTGGAGATCCTCCAGCACTTCGTGTGTTTTCCCCTGGACTTCCAGTGTCCGGGGAATCTCTTGTACTTTGCAATTCCGTTTCACCTTTGCCAGGCACTGGTCTCACAGGTCATGACATTACACATCTACAGTGGCTTTGTTTGTGATGATCAGTCGAAAATGGTGCATTTAGCTGGAAACCAGAACCTTTGTTCATTAACCATAAAGAAGCAAGGAAGAAGACTTGCACAAAAATTAAAAAAGTGTACCCAGTGGGATCTAGGTACTTCAGCCTCTGTCATGTTCATTTCCCTATCTTCCACCCCCCATACCCATCACATTCTACAGGGGTTGTATTGAGAGCATCCTGAGCAGCTGCATCACTGCCTGGTTCAGAAATTGCACCATCTCAGATCGCAAGACCCTGCAGTGGATAGTGAGGTCAGCTGAGAAGATCATTGGGGTCTCTCTTCCAGCCATCACGGACATTTACACTACACGCTGCATCCGCAAAAGAAACAACATTATGAAGGACCCCATGCACCCCTCATACAATCTCTACTCCCTCCTGCCATCTGGGAAAAGCATTTGGAGTCTCACAACCAGACTATGTAACAGTTTTTTCTCCCAAGCTATCGGACTCCTCAATACCCGAAGCCTGGACTGACACCTTGCCCTACTGTCCTGTTTATTATTTACTGCAAATGCCTGCACTTTTTTTGTCCACCTTATGCAGTCCAGTGTAGGTCTACAGTCTAGTGTAGCTTTCTCTGTGTTTTTTTTTATTACGTAGTTCAGTCGTTTTTTGTACTGTCTCATGTAACACCATGGTCCTGAAAAACGTTGTCTCATTTTTACTATGCACTGTACCAGCAGTTATGGTCGAAATGACAATAAAAGTGACTTGACTTGACTTGACTATGTTCAATTCATGTGCACATACTGTAAACATCTCAGCAATTAAGTGAACAGTTCTGAGCTCCAAGACTGTTGAGTCTTACTGAAGGGTCTGAGTCTGAAATATCAGCTGCACTCTTTTCCATAGATGCTGTCTGGCCTGCTGAGTTCCTCCAGTATTTCGAGTCTTTTGTTTAGATTTCCAGCACCTGCAGATTTTCTCTTGTTTCTGAATTTCAATTATTTTTTTACAAGGGCTTCCTTGCGTCTATAAACATTTAGAATATATCCCTGAATAACTTAGCACCACAGGGGCAGTGCCTGGTAAAAAGTTTGTGATACACATCAAAACTCATTTTCGCAAGATAGTGGAAATAGAAAAGCAATTTTTAAAAACCTACAATTTTTAAAGGTTACAAGTGTAATCATCACAATCTGATTATTGTCAATTTGCTTTTTTCAATCAAACTTTATGTTTCTGAGCAAAGTTCAAAGTAAATTTATTATCAGAGTACATATATGTCTCCACATAC
This sequence comes from Hypanus sabinus, assembly GCF_030144855.1. Classification (NCBI taxonomy): domain Eukaryota; kingdom Metazoa; phylum Chordata; class Chondrichthyes; order Myliobatiformes; family Dasyatidae; genus Hypanus; species Hypanus sabinus. The sequence goes on from NC_082706.1 coordinate 20,094,409, forward strand.
ATTCCTGAGATTAATTTTGCTGCGGGCATACTCATCAAATCTATAGAATAGTAACTATTAGCAGAATCAATGAAAGATCAACCAGAGTGCAGAAGACAACAAACTGTGCAAATGCAAATATAAATAAAAAGCGATAAATAATGAGAAACACGAGAGATAAAGAAATATAAAGTGAGATTATTGATTGTGGGAATATCTCAGAGATTGGGAAGTATGTGCAGTTATCCCCTTTTGGTCAAGAGCCTGATGGTTATGGGGAAGCAACTCTTTTTGAGCACGGGGTATAAAGGAGGGTGTTCCAAATATTTAGTGGGTTCATATTAGTATTTCTTACTGGTCAGTAAAATGGAGAGAGGGTCCCAGCAAAAGATGATAGACAAGCCATGGGAGAAGATTGTTAGTTCAGTACATCTTGGGAGCAGGAAGTACTGGACTGATCACCATCAGATAATTGGTTTACCCTCCGCAATAACTCCTCTGGCTTCAACGCTATATTTTAGCCCGAGCTTTGGGTCACAACTGCTCACAAGGCTTGGAGTCATTTTTGTTGACCAACAAAACTCTTCCGAAGAATTTAGCCACTTCTGCATTAAATGCTAGAGGAACTCAGCAGGCCAGATGGCATCTATGGAAAAGAGTACATTAAACGTTTCAGGCTGAACCCCTTCACCAGTCCTGCTGAAGGGTTTTATCCCAAAACGTTGACCGCACATTTTTCCATAGATAATGCCTGGCCTGCTGAGTTCCTCCAGCATTCTGTGTGTGTTGCTTGGATTTCCAGCTTCCGCAGATTTTTCCTTCTTTGTTAATCATTTCTGCATGCTGCTTTTATAAAATTTCAAAAGCAATATCAATGTAATACGTTGAAGAATTTCAAGGTTGTTTTCTCTGTGCTAGGGCTCTGTTCACTGACTGGTGTCCTGCAGATCCACCAACATTCTCATAATGAAGCCTATGGGCATCACTTGTGCACATACAATGAATGACATTGAAATGAAAGGGCTTAGACTACTTGTTAATGATCCCTCCAGCCTAAGACTTCCAGTGAAACAGGAACAAAATAAATCATGTTTTTCAATAACCAACATTAAAGGTAAAATAAAGATTAGCCTTATTTGTCACATGCACATCGGAACCTGCAGGGAAATGTGTCAACTGTGACAAATCAAATTAGCTAGCATTGTGCTGGGGGCAGCCTGCAAGTATTGTCATGCTGCTGCTGCCGAAATAACATGTCTGCAACATACCGCCACCGACGGTGCTACATGTCTTTGGAGCATGGCAGGATACAGGAGCACCCCGGAAGAAACCCATGCCGTCTCGGGGAAAACGGACAAACTCTTTACTAAAAGTGGCGGGAATCGAACCTGAATCGGTGATGGCTGCTGAAATGAGATTGCACTAACCGCTACGCTACCATGTGTTGCAACATTGTTCTGCATCGCTAATGTTGCTATTGCCCTGACGCTAGATATAGACTTTGTAGTCTATATTGTAGTCTTTGTCTTTTTCTTTTTGACGTTTCATTTTTCTCCAATATTGGAGTGCTTGCTCTAAGAGTTACTTTGCATGCTATTCTATTTGAGATGATGAATTACTTAACAGAACAAGGAGCAGCCATCTGCCATTCAGCCCGTTGAGCCTAGCCTGCCATTCAATCTGATCTCAGCCCTCAATTCCTTTTCTGTACCAGTTTCCCATAGTCCTTAATTCCTTGAACTTTCAAATATTTATCACCGTGCCTCCAATGATCTGCTCTTCAGGAATGTTGGAGAGATGCTGCCTCTTTGAAAAGAAACTCCTATCCACCTCTGGTTGAAAAGACCCTTGTCTTGCACGTATGTCCTCTTGTTCATGTTCTTGTTCCTCAACAAGGAGAACCATCTCAACGTCTATCCTGTATTGCCCCCTCAGGATCGTACATATTTCAGTGAGTTTCCTCCTATGTCCTCCAAACTCCAGTGAACATAGTTCTCCCTTCTTTAGCAATTCCAATAAAAACTAACAACAGAGTTCCTAGAACTGCAGCACCCAGTAAGAGGCCTTTGTCCATCATGCCAAGGAAAGAAGGGATCATCTGTTCATATTGCACCACCAGGTTCTGACTGTAAATTATCAGTGCTGCCACTACATTGTTTAACAATCCAGCAATAAGCACGACGGTAATTATAATTGTGATAGTTCGGTCGGAGATGGTTCGTTAGATTTTTTGGATGTGACACTCTGTCACAATAGATACTGCAACTCACATGATAGATGCTTAAGAGGCCTTGGGGTTATCCTATCACCACAGCTCTTGGTTATTTTTATCTGTAGTTCTTAGATAATGAGTAGTTGGAAACTCTCACCACACACACACAGAAACAAAAATCCAATTTACACGGTGGATTTCAACAAGGACGTCAACAGTGGGAACCGTTTATAATGTTATGGTATCGAGCAGCAACCCTGAGACTCCCGAAGAACAATCTAAGGTGCCCAACCAGTGTAGAGAGGATGCATCTCTGGGAAACACTAGTAGAGTAACTCCTTCACAATGCCAGAGACCCGGGTTCAATCCTGACCTTGGATGCTGCCTGCATTGCGTCTCCCTCCTCACTCTCTCAATGAGTGCCTGAGTTTTACTCTGGTGCTCAGCTTCCCTTCTGCATGTTTTTGGTAGCTTAGCTGTCTTTTGTAAATAGAGCACTGCCCCCCCCCCCCACTGCTTGAGTGAGTAGTAGAATCTGGAGGAGTCCAATGACAATTAAAAACACGATTAATGTCGGATTAGCACCCATGCTGGCTGATGGCCATCACTTGGTGGGCTGAAGGGCTCTTCACCTCATGTCTCGATATTTATTGTTTGTTTGTTTATTTATTTATTATTATTATTTCATTCTTTTTGCATCTGTACAGCTTGTTGTCTTTTGCACAATGGTAGAGTACACAAGTTGTTGCAGTCTTTCATTGATTCTATCATGGCTATTACTGAGTATGCCCACAAGAAAAAGAATCCCAGGGTTGTATATGGTGACATATATGCACCTTGATAATAAAATTTACTTCGAGCTTTGAACTAACTGCAATGCACTCTGTGGATGGTACGTATTGCAGTGACCCTGCACCAGCGGTAGTGCAAATACTTACATTGTTGCATGGATGCCCATCGTGCAGGCTACTTTATCCAAGGTGGGGTACAACTTCTTGAGAATCGTTTGATCAGCCATGTTCTTACTGAATAAAAGAATAGGCTTAAGGAGAGAACTACCTCATCCAACCTCTATTTTCTTATTTTCTCATTAGCTGCACACGTTCAGTCAACTGGCAGGTATTCTATCACGCACTCTTGTGCTTTGTAGATGGTGGAAGGGCTTTGAGCTGAGCCACCTCTGACAGGGTAAATCAGCTCTCACCCACTCCGTTTACGTGGCAGGCCCAGAAGACTTTGTGGATAACCCCTAGGATACTGTTTCTGAGGGGAGAGCGCTAATTCGGCGATGGCATAGAACAAAGAACAGCCACTCCTATACAAGCCTGGAACTCTTTGGCATGGAGGAGTATCTAGGAACTGGAGGAGGAAGAGGCAAACTGAGTGGTGACCCGTTCAATAGAGCGTGTCTGAGGACAGGCTAGCTTCACATTCTCACAAATGGGAATACTATTCTGTAAGAAGTCAATGGGCTATAAATCATCAACTTATTTAAAAAAAGGTACAAGTTCTCAAAAATAATGGGATTTAAATGGACTTTCCAAACAGCTTCACATCCTTCTGTTTCTGCGCCATCTTTGAAAAGTCTTTTTTTTTTGGAGTGATCCGAAGCTAAAAAAGGAACACCGGACCGGATCAGCCCCCAGGGAGAGAGTAGAAATACAAACCGATTCTTCTCATGGGCCAGACATAAACAATAACAATGTAAACACCTGGTGGCCATTAGAGATGATCACTTCCCTCAGCTTAATTGCTTTTATATTACGATTTAATCACACCAAACAAAAAAAAATCACTAAACAACATATCTGATGGCTTTTATACTGCCTGTGACCCAAGGGAGAATATTTATTGATGTTTGCAAAACTTTTGAATATAAAGCACAAATAAAGCTCCCCAGAGTAGCATGGAACAGGCTGATAAGTTTAGCTGTGGTTTCAATGTGTCTTGCTGCTTTGGTAGCCTGTGTTTGCTTTGGTAGGATTTCTCTGAGACCTCATCAAAGCAGCCAACAAAATCAAGGACCCCTCCCATCTTGGTCATTCCCTCCCCCCTGTCTTCAGGCAGAAGGTACAAAGCCACACACACAAAATGCTGGGAGGTGCTCAGCAGGTTAGGCAGCATCCATGGAAATGAATGAGCAGTCGATGTTTCGAGCTGAGACTCTTTCTCAACGTTTCAGAATCAGGTTTAATGTCACCAGCATATGTCATGATATTTGTTGTTTTTGCAACAGAAGTACACAGCAATACATATTAATAAAAACTGTGAATTACAGTAAATATATGCGTCTGTGTGTATGTATATATATATATATATATATATAGATAGATATATGTAATTAAATAAAATAAGTAGTGCAAGAAAAAGTAGTGAAGTAGTATTCAAGGGTTCACTGTCCATTCAGAAATCGATGGCAGAGGGGAGGAAGCTGTTCCTGAATCATCGAGTGTGTGCCTTTAGGCTCCTGTACCTCCTTCCTCTGGCACCTTGTGTGTGCTGCAGAAGATACTAAGATTTGAGAACATGTACTGTCACACTCCAGCTTCTTGTTATCAGACACTTGAGTGGGCCTCTCACAAGCTAGAGAAGAGACCTTGATTTTCCAGTTTACTTTGTTGTAGCACCAGCATTTCATTTCTTACCTGTACTTCACTTCCTCTGTATCTGCAGCAGTATAGTCCACATTTTATTTTCTTTTGCTATCTCTGTGTGTTTATGTCTGTATGGCACAATCAGCCTGGAAGGCTTGCAAACAGAAGTTTCACACTACATCTCAGCACACCTGACAGATGGGACTTCTCGGCTGCTACCCATTTCAATTCCCCTTCTCACTTCCGTTCTGTCCGTGACTTCGTCTACTCCATGGTGAAGCCACTCTCAGGTTGTCAGAGCAACACCTCATATTCCAGTTTGTCCTCCCTCCCCACCCCCCACCTTCTTATTCTGGCTTCTTCCTCTTCCCTTCCCAGTCCTGATGAAGGGTCTTGGCCTGAAGTATCGACTGTTAATTCCCCTCCATAAATGCTGCCTGACCTCCTGAGTTCCTCCAGCATTTTGTTTGAGTTGTCATAAACTAATTCCAATTCTTTAGCCTAAAAGCACGAACCGCCAGATTCAGGGAGTTTCAGTCCACTTTTGAATGGTTCAATAGTACAATAAAGTAGACCCGTGACTCTACAATCTACCTTGCGATGATCTTTCATCTTATTATTTACCTGCACTGCACTTCCTCTGTAACTGCTACCCTTTATTCTGAATCAGTTACTGTTTTAACCTGTGTAGTGATTTGATCTGTATGAACAGTATGCAGAACAAATTTTTCACTATAGTTCTGTGTACGTGACAATAATAAACCAATCCCAATTCCTTTATAGACATGGGTATGTTGATCACCCAGTCCCAAATTACGACTCTATATACACATTCTATATTCTATATAGAGTATTCTGTATTATGTCTTTCCGGTTACCAGATAACACTCAATACTACGGAGCTAATACAAAGCTAAGTACTCTTATTTCTATTTCCCAACCACCTTCCTATTTTAACCTATATACAATACTGTGTAAAAATCTTGGGCACCTTAACTATAAGTGCTTAAGACTGTTGCATCATACTCTATACTCCCAGCTGCCTGGTGAAAGCACTGGTGAATGACAAATTTACGACAACATAAAATTTCCACAAATCCAATCTGTAAATCAATTTAATTCCAATCATCTGCCACAATGCAGCTTAATGTTTGGTTTGTTGTTTGTTCTGTTTGAAGAGTAAGGGTATGATGCACCATCAATAACTCACTCTGAGATGTAAGGCGAGATATCGGCTTTTATTGACTGGAAGAAGGAACAAGCAGTGAGTGACCACCATACTACATCCTGGAGAGTGAGAGGCCGGGCTCAGGCCTCGATCGCCTTTATACCGGGGTCTGTGGGAGGAGCCACAGGAGCAGTCAGCAGGGGGGCGTCTCCAGACAGGTATATGTAGTTCACCACAGGGTAATTGCAGAATGGTTTTTAAAGGAAAAAAATGCACTCACCGGCCACTTTATTAGGTACACCTGTACAATTGCTTGATAATGCAACTGTCTAATCTGCTAAACGTGTAGCAGCAATTCAACGCATAAAAGTATGCAGACATGGTCAAAAGGTTCAGTTGCTGTTCAGACCAAACATCAGATTGGGGAAGAAATGTAATCTATGTGACTTTGACCGTAGAATGATTCGTGGTGCCAGAGGGGACAGTTTGATAATTTCAGAACTTGCTGATTTTCATGCACAACAGTGTCTAGAGTTTACAAAGAAATGTGTGAAAACAAAATAACACACAGTTCTACGGGTGAAAATGCCTTGTTAACGAGAGAGGTCAGAGGAGAATGGTCAGACTGACTGAAGCTGACAGGAAGGCGACAGCAACTCAAATAACCATGTGCTACAACAAAGTGGTGTGCAGAAGAGCATCTCTGAATACCCAAGACTCCGAACCTTGAAGCGGATGGGTTACAGCAGCAGAAAACCACAAACATACACTTGGTGGCCACTTTATTAGGCACCTCATATAGATGGGTGTAGATTACATATGACAATCAGAGGCAACGTCAATAGCTATTCCTGAAACTGAAATGCCAAACCACACCTCAATGGTTTAATGACACTGAGAATGATATAAATGATATAAAGGCATTGATGCTTTCTGTGTCCTGTGTCAGGTGACAAAATTTAATGCACACCAATATTTGAGTGAAGGTATCGCTATTGAATCCTTCGGAAAACCATATTCCTAAAACTTTGCCTCATTTTTAAAAATCATTTGCCCAAAAGGCCAGCAACTAATGAAATAGGGGGTCCATGTCGAGATGGAACAGCTGCCTACAGAGCCATCTCCTCATGTGGCCTGCTAATACAAAGAGCTGCTGCACAGTAATGTAATACTTGTGGGAAAGATGTTCGTCTATGTCGACACGCTCCCAGCTTACAGACAGCAGAATCTGAAAGCCTTCCACCTTCCCCTGCCCTCCCATGGTGCTGCTGATAGAAGACGTCTAACCCAGGCAGCTGGATGGTGAGACAGACGCTCTGGAAGTCTAGCAGAAGAGTGATGGAATTCATCAACTTCCATGCCCAGGCCTGTGGGGACCTTGACAATATGAAATGAGCATTTTCTTTTACTATGTTTACATAAAGACCAAAGTTCTACTGTTCTTACCTCCCCCAGTGCTCGTGGAAAAAAAGTTGCGTTCGCTGACAAGAAGTGAGGTTTTGCAGTCAGTTCGTTATCAGAGCAGTCAAATGCTGAGCGCTCCAGGGTTGCTGCCTGAGATGTCTAACCCCATTAATTAAAAAATCAATAGTTGCAGATAGAAGTAGGGAAGGCTTGTTACTGTACCACCCAACGCCGAGTTAGCACCTCTAAATTAGAAGATTCCATGTTCAATCTCACTCCGAAGTTTGAGCACTGAAACATAAGCCTGCACTACAGGCCTCCACTGCTCTAACATTTTCGTTTGGTTTTTCTCTTTTTACTTTCTCTTACTGACCTATCAGCTTGATGATACCTACAGCTAATCCCCATGGCAAACCTGACTTCATCCTATCGAGGATATTTGTCCTATCCCTCCAGACCCTGCCTACTTGTGGATTAAAACTAAGTTTTATTTTCTTTCTTTTCCAGATCCAACAAGGGGCCTTTGACCTGAGGCATTAATTCTGCTTCCCTTGCCAGAGATGCTGCCTAGTTTGCAGTTTATGGTTTCATGCCAGGGCAGTTTTGAATGCGTGCCAAATGTTGAAGGCATCACCTTTTGGCTGAGAAATTAAACACAATTTGCTCTAATCTGATGGGAGCCAAAGTAGTGATTGGATCAAAGTTCAAAGTATATCTCATCATATACTGCCCTGAGATAATTTTCTTGCAGGCATTCACAGTAGAACAAAGAAATATAATAAAATCAATGAAAACTACGCAAAAACTCTGACAAAGTGTAAAATAGGACAAAGTGCGTTAATAAAACAAACAAGGAGAATAATAATAAATAAATAGTAAATCAGAATCAGAATCTGTTTAAACAACATCCACATATGCCCTGAAATTTGTTGTCTTTGCACTAGCAGTACAATGCAATATATAATAAAAAATTATGAATTATATGTGTGTATATATTTAAATAAGTAGTGCAAGAACAGAAATAAAAACATAGTGAGGTAGTGTTCATGGGTTCAATGTCCATTCTGAAACCAAATGGCAGAGAGGAAGAAGCTGTCCCTGAATCACTGAGTGTGTGTGTTCAGGCTCCTGTACCTCCTTCCTGATGGAAGCAATGAGAACAAAGCATGACTTGGGTGATGGGGAATAAATAAAACTGAGAAAATAAGTTGTTGAGTCCTTGAAAGTGATCCCATGTGAACTTAGTTTAGGCCCAGGCAGATAATCTGATCAACCATTCTAGTTATCCTCCCCACCCACCTCCCTCTAACAATTACCTCAGCCACTGCACTGTAAACACTATACCACTTTGTGTATGTATGCACATTTCATTCCACATCCATACTTCAACCTCTAACTTTAATTTTGTATATTTATATTTACATTTTGTTCAGAATCCTGAAGGAGGGTCTCAGCCCGAAACATTGACTATTTATTCAGTTCTGTTGATGTTGCCCGACCTGCTGAGTTCCTCCAGCATTTTGTGGGTGTTGCTTTGGATTTCCAGCAACTGCAGAATTTCTCGTGTTCATTTTTGTATAATTCTTTATTCATTATAATGGCTTAATATTGTTGTTTTTTGTTGCACGTTATGCACCAACGTGCCACCACACCAGATACATATTGATCGTTGATCCTTTAAAGAACAATCACCAAATAGACTAAAAGATGCCCAAGACCGACGCTCCTCCTCTTGAAACATGGCTCTTTAAGACTAGTTTCGTATCGAAAGGTTATTTCCACCGAGACAATCTCATCAGAGATTCTTTACTTGTTTGTGTTTAGTGCAATAAATCCAAAGAGCCTGCAATGTGTCTGAAGAACTGAGGTCACCTCTTTTGGCTGAATCTGGTGCTGCTTAAAACGCTCCCAGTCTCCCTGTGCCATTCTCCCACTACAATGGCTGACTTATGCCTGACTTGTCGCCGTTAATATGATGAAAGAGGCTAGGTTAGGAAATTGCAAGCTTTCAAAATTCAGCCAAGCAAAGTGTCACATTTTTGTCTGCAGCCATTAACTAGATGAAGTGAAACAGTTCTGCTTTTTTTTTGAAATGGTGGCCTGGAGCTATTAGTTCTATATTCCCTGTGCACACTCCTGCACTGTGGGCAAAATATATATTGTCTAATAGATAAAAAGAAACTTTAAGAACTATTTCTTCTGTCAGTGTTTCCAAAATGCTTAATTCAAACCCACAATAACATCATTGCCAGATTCACATAATAATTACTTTGCTTAGGTTTATAGTCACTCAGGGGTATTTATTCAGGGTTTAGAATCTAAAGTATTTATAGTGTTATAAACTAGCCTTAACAACCCAGGTCAATTCCTGAATGTCCACGGAAAGTCACATAACTTCACTCTTTGCTCCATGATCTAGCATTGACAAAGCAGCTGCGGTGGGGACACAAGAGACTGACTGCAGATGCTGGGATCTGGTGCAACAGACTGCTGGAGGAGCTTACAGAAAAATGGAGGACCTCAGCAGATCAGACAGCAAAACTATGGAGGGAAATGGACAACTGAGGCTGATAGGAGTTAACATTCCTGGGCACTCTCGTACTTGGAGTTCCAATTTGTTTTAACCGTCTCTGACCCAGACTGGTGTAACTGGTGCCGAGTCTATATCCAATCTTGCCAGTGAGTTCAATGACTGAGGTCATTGTGACTGCCATGACAGTGGCCAATCATGAAGACGAGGTTCTGCAGTTGCTGAGAATCATGCGCAACACACATAAAATGCTGGGGGTATTTTGCAAATCAGGTAGCATCTATAGAGGGGAATAGACCATCGAAATTTCAGGTCAAGACTTTTCATCGGGGGCAGACCTCTAGATTCTGCTTTCCAGTCCAGATGAAGGGTCTCAGCCTGAAACGTTGACTGTTTATTCCCCACCAAAGCAAAGAAGCAGCCTGACTCGCTGAGTTCCTCCAGTATCCTGTGTGTGATTCAGTGACAGTATTACTGCCCACAGACACTTTAGCTTGACGTGCCTCATAGGGTCGCTGCCTCGTGTCTCCAGTGACCCAAGTTCAACCCCAAATCCTCAATGCTACCCTTGCTGAGTTTCTACATTCTCCTGATTACTCAGTGGGTTCCCCGAGTGCTCCAGTTTTTACCCACTTCCCAGAGACATGAAGGCTGGTAGGTTATTTGGGTGATGTAAAGTTAGGCAAGTGGTAGACTTGTCAGGAGTGTGGGAGAAATAGGTTACAGGGAAAATCAGCAGGTGGGGGGGGGGTGACTGGCTCTGTTATCCAGCATAGATCCAGTGGGCTGAATGGCCTCCTTCTATGCTATAAAGAAATTCAAAAGAAAATTTTGACTAGGTTGGTTCAGACTACACAAAGGTAGACGGATAAATCAACGTGATTAATTCGGGAAGTACCCCTGTCATAGCCACCGGCTGTTTGTTTTGTCTACAATGACAACCACTATCAGATGTCGAGACTGAGCCCATCCAGAAGCTGGATATATGAACGTTGGTATATATTTTTCAACTTGCATGCTCACTACCCAAAGTGGCAATGATTGACAGCAGATTAGCCTCCATATTGCTCACACCATTCTACCATCCTACCTCTTTTATCATATAACCATATAACAATTACAGCTTGGAAACAGGCCATCTCGTCCCTTCTAGTCCATTCCGAACACTTACTCTCAGCTAGTCCCACTGGCCCGCACTCAGCCCATAACCGTCCATTCCTTTCCTGTCCATATACCTATCCAATTTTACTTTAAATGACAAAATCAAACCTGCCTCTACCACTTCTACTGGAAGCTCGTTCCACACAGCTACCACTCTCTGAGTAAAAAAATTCCCCCTCATGTTACTCCTAAACTTCTGCCCCCTAACTGTCAACTCATGTCCTCTTGTTTGAATCTCCCCTACTCTCAATGGAAAAAAGCCTATCCACATCAACTCTGTCTATCCCCCTCATAATTTTAAATAACTCTATCAAGTCCCCCCTCAACCTTCTACGCGCCAAAGAATAAAGACCTAACTTGTTCAACCTTTCTCTGTAACTTAGGTGCTGAACTCCAGGGAAAATTCTAGTAAATCTCCTCTGTACTCTCTCTTCTTTGTTGACATCTTTCCTATAATTCGGTGACCAGAACTGTACACAATACTCCAAATTTGGCCTTGTATAATTTTAACATTACATCCCAACTCCTATACTCAATGCTCTAATTTATAAAGGCCAGCATACCAAAAGCTTTCTTCACCACCCTATCCACATGAGACTCCACCTTCAGAGAACTATGCACCATTATTCCTAGATCACCCTGTTCTACCGCATTCCTCAATGCCCAACCATTTACCATGTATGTCCTATTTGGATTATTCCTACCAAAATGTAGCACCTCACACTTATCAGCATTAAACTCCACCTGCCATAATCGATAATGATTCAAATGAAAATTGACAGATAGAACACACTCCAGCATACTGGTTGCTTGTATATGGCTGAGATGTCCGACCTTTATTAACTAGATTCCTCTTTATTTATGGTCCAGGACATTTCCCTCATCAGAAGTAACTGCCTTTCTGATTTGGAAGTGGGTTCCGGGACAAGGCAGCACTCTGTATCCTTGCACAGGTTATTTCCTCAAAAGTATCTTGTAACTTAGGATGGAGCTAGGCCAATCTGCAGCTGTTTAACAAAAAAAAATTGGATGAGGAGGACGCTGAACATGGAGAACAGATGGATCTCTCCAAATGCCAGCACAGCGACAGGTAGGGGGCAGCTGTGCCCAATGACCCGGCAGGTACATTATACAAATTAAGCGTCCCATTTGACAAACTCAGTAAAAGATGAGTCGCAGTTGGACGTGAAGCCAAGCTGCTCGCTTATTGAATCTGCAAACCCACTAAAGCAAGCCCTACTATTTTACAAAAAAAAAATACACATTGTGTTTCAAAATCCCAACATTGTCCTTGACTTTCTCATTTAACCGTTTCACTGCCAACTTTGGCACGTGACCTTCGTCTAGTCCTCTCTAAGCAAGTTTTGTGACTACCTTTGGGCTGGTTTTGGCTCCCGGTTTCTCTCAGCTTTCCTGCAGCCAGGCCTCTGCTCAGAATCCATCTGCTGCCAAACGCGCTCTCATCAGGAGTATAAATTGCAGGCTTTGGGAAGGTGAGGTCAAGGCCTGAGGTGGGTATTAAGTCTGCATAAATCCATTACCTACTGATGTGTGCAGCTCTCCTGCTGTAAGCAGGGAGCAGACGAACAAATCAACGTGATTAATTCGAGAAGTACCTCTGTCATAGCCACCAGCCATCTGTTTTGTCTACAATGACAACCACTATCTGTTGATGAGACTGAGCCCATCTAGAAGCTGCGTAGATGAATGCTGTTATATATTTTTCAATGATGCCCAATATCCCTACTCACCTCCTAATGAGGGAATGATTCTCAACAGCACACTAGCCTCCATTTTGCACACACCATCTCACACGGTATCCTTCACCTGAAACCATCCTATGACACAGGAGCAGATTTAGGCCATTCAGCCCATCAAGTCTGTTCTGCCATTTCATCATGGCTGATCCCAGATCCCATCCAACCCCACACACCTGCCCTTTCACCATATCTCTTGGATCACTGACCAGTCAGGAATCTATCAACTTCCCTCTTTAAATACCCGCGGGCTTGGCTTCCACCGCAGTCTGTGGCAGAACATTCCACAGATTCACTACTCTATGGCTAAAAGAATTCCTCCTTACTTCTATTTTAAAAGGTCACCCCTCAAGTCAGAGGCTGTGCCCTCTAGTTCTGAATACCCCCACCAGAGGAAACATCCTCTCCACATCCGCCCTATCTAGTCCTTTCAACATTCGGTAGGTTTCAATGAGATTCCACCGCATGCATCTAAATTCAGTGGGTATCGGCCCGAAGCTGCTAAACGCTCCCCATATGTTAACCCCTTCATTACCAGAATCATCCTTGTGAACCTGCTCCGGACTCTCTCCAATGACAAGACATCCTTTCTGAGGTAAGGGACCTAAAATTGTTGACAATTCTCCAAGTGCAGCCTGACTCGTGTCTTATAAACCTTCAGTGTTATCTCCTTGTTTGTATTTTCTATTCCCCTTGAAATAAATGACAACATTGCATTTGCTTCCTTTACCACAGCCCCAACCTGTGAATTAACCTTCTGGGAGTCTTGCACGAGGACTCCTAAGTCCCTTTGCACCCCTGATCTTTGAATTTTCTGCCCATTTAGATAATAAACTGCACTATTGTTTCTTTCACGAAAATGCATTGTCATACATTTCCCAACACTGTATTCAATCTACCATCTTTTTGCCCATCCTTCCAACAGCAACAATCACACTGCTTCCTCAGCACTACCTACCTATCCCTCCATCTATCTCCATATCAACCACAAACGTTGCCACAAAGCCATCAATTCCACGATCTAAAAGCTGCTAATTCCACCATGCGTGCTATCCTACACACACATTCAAACATAAGCATTGTTCAGAACATGCCCTTATCTCACAAATACCATCAAGGAGGACATACAAGATCTTGAAGATGCACATTTAACATTTTAGGAACAGCTTCTTCCCCTCCTAGTGTTGTCGCGTGGCCTAGTGGATAACTCATCGGCCTAGTGATCTGAAGGTCACTGGGTCGAGCCTCAGCTGAGGCAACGTGTTGTGTCCTTGAGCAAGGCACTTAACAACATATTGCTCTGCGACGTCACCGGTGCCAAGCTGCTTGGGTCCTAGTGCCCTTCCCTTGGACAACATCGGTGGTGAGGAGAGGGGAAGGCTTGCAGCTTGGGCAACTGCCGATCTCCCATACAACCCTGCCCAGGCCTGAACCCTGGAAAAACCTTCCAAGGCACAAATCCATGGTCTCACAAGACTAACGGATGCTTATTCTTCCCCTCCGCCATCAGATTACTGAATGGCCCATGATCACATGAGCACTACCTCTCATTTGTATTATTTTTTACTTAGAGTGGATTCTGGTTAATTGCGCCATCGGGTAATCAGGCAGCCACTTAATTGGGACAAATGCTAAGAACAAAAATGAAAACAGCCAGGATTCCCCTCATTTACTTGGGGCACTATGCTACCTAACTGGGGCAGGAGACTGTTGGTGAACAGCTTCTAACTAGCATCAAGTCGCGTGACCATTAGACACCACATTGTGCTTCAAGCGAATACTTTTTAAATAGAGTCAGCCGCATGATTTTTGTCACTGTTAGTTGGTGGGAAATAAGCAGTAAATAATTCAGGACAGTTTCGCTCACTATGGTTTCAAGTATCCAGGTTTGAAGATGCCAGAGACAGCTGGAAGTGAAGATGAAACAATTACACTACTTCAACAAGTTAGGAACTAAGAGTAATTTGAAGGTATCAACAATCATCAGAATCAGGTTTATTATCATCGGCATGTGTCATAAAATTTGTTAACTTAGCAGCAGCAGCAGCTCAATGCAATACGTATATAGAAAGGGGAAATAAATAAATAAATAGATAGATAAGGATTGATTTCAGTATATGTATATTGAATAGATGTAAGAAATCAGGAAAAACAGAAATAAAGTGAAGTCGTGTTCAGGGGTTCAAAGTCCAATTTGAATTTGGATGGCAGAGTGGAAGAAGCTGTTCCTGAATCGCTGAGTGTGTGCCTTCAGGCTTCTGTACCTCCTTCCTGATGGTAACAGTGAGAAAAGGGCATGCCCTGGGTGCTGGAGGTCCTTAATAATGGACACTGCCTTTCTGAGACACCGTTCCTTGAAGGTGTCCTGGATACCTTGTAGGCTAGTACCCAAGATGGAGCCGACTAAATTTACAACCCTCTGCAGATTCTTTCAGTCCTGAGCAGTAGTCCCCCACCCACCCCCATACCAGACAGTGATGCAGCCTGTCAGAATGCTCTACATCGTACATCTATAGAAGTTTTTGACTGTATTTGTTGACATACCAAATCTCTTTGAACTCCTAATGAAGTATATTCGCTGTCTTGCCTTCTTTATAACTGCATCAATATGTTGGGACCACGTTAGGTCCTCAGAGATCTTGACACCCAGGAACTTGAAACTGTTCACTCTCTCCAGTTCTGTTCCCTCTATGAGGATTGGTATGTGTTCTTTCGTCTTACCCTTCCTGAAGTCCACAATCAGCTTTTTCATCTTACTGACATTGAGTACAAGGTTGTTGCTGTGACACTACTCAACTAGCTGGTATATCTCACTCCTGTACACCCTCACATCTCCATCTGAGATTCTACCAACAATGGCTGTATCATCAGCAACTTTATAGATGGTATTTGAGCTACACAGTCATGGGTATAGATAGAGTAGAGCAGTGGGCTAAGCACACACTCGAGGACCACCAGTGTTGATCATCACCGAGGAGATGTTATCACCAATCTGCACAGATTGTGGTCTTCAGGTTAGGAAGTCGAGGATCCAATTGCAGAGGGAGGTACAGAGGCCCACGTTCTGTAACTCCTTAATCAGGATTTTGGGAACAGTGGCCTTAAATGCTGAGTTATAGTTGATGAACAGCATGTATTGTTCAGGTTGTCTATAACCATGTGAAGAGCCATTGAGATTGCATTGCCATGACCTACTGTGGTGATAAGCAAATTGCAATGGGTCCAGGTCCTTGCTGAGGCAGGAGTTCAGTCTAGTCATGACCAACCTCTCAAAGCATTTCATCACTGTCAATGTGAGTGCTACTGGGTGATAGTCATTAAAGCAGCCCACATTATTCTTCTTAGGCACTGGTATAATTGTTGCCTTTTTGAAGCAAGTGAGAACTTCCACCCATAGCAGTAGGAGGTTAAAAATGTCCCTGAATACTCCCTCCAGTTGGTTGACACAAGTTTTTAGAGCCTTACCAGGTAATCCATCAGGTCCTTCCACCTTGCGAGGGTTCACCCTATTTGAAAATAGCCCTATATCGGCCTCTGAGACAGAGCTCACAGGGTCATCGCGTGCAACAGAGATCTTCTAGGGATATTCTCTCCTTCAAAGCGGGCATAGAAGGCGTTGAGTTCATCTGGTAATGAAGTATTACTGCCATTCATGCTATTGGGTTTTGCTTTGTAGGAATTAACGTCTTGTAAACCCTGCCGGAGTTGTTGTACATCCGATGTTGCCTCCAAACTCATTCGAAATTGCCTCTTCTTGCATGCTACATTGGAAATGAAGATTTGGAGGATGCAGTCATTGACAACATTGTACGAAGGAAGTCCATAATCTGCACTAGGCGTCTATGCTGGTTTTGTTCATTTGTAATCAAAAGAACGCGATGCGGATACATTCCTCAGTCAATAACTATTAGGAACTAAAACACAATTGCACTGTAGTAGTATTGGTAGTTAGTAATTTGTTCTGTATTTCATTTAACTACATAGCTTGTTATCCAGTTTGTCTTTTTTATACCTTTAACTATTCCCATGAAACCGGCTAATTGAGGCAGCCACTTAATTGGGCCAAAACGTACTGGTCTTGATATGTCCCAATTAACCAGAATCATCTGTATTTCTTATTATAATTTATAGTAATTTTTTATGTATTGCACTGTACCGCTGCCAAAAAACAACAAATTTCATGATATATATCAGTGATTATAAATCCGATTCACATTGTATTCCCCGCATTTCACACCCCGATATATAATTACCTTACAACCCACAAACATACATTGTCCTGAATACGGTACCCTCCTCTGCACATAAAATACTGACCATGGTCCCATATCCAAGAGGGTCTAAAGAAGGTTCATGAGAATGATTTCCAGAAAGTAAGGGTAAATGGATGAGGAGCATTTGATGGTTCTGGGCCCATACTTACTGGAGGTTAGAAGAGGGTGATCTCATTGAAATCTGTTGAAAATTGAAAGGCCTAGACAGAATGAACGTGGAGAGGATGTTTCCCAATAGTGGGACAGTGTAGGACTAGAGGGCACAGCCACAGAATAGAAGAACATCCCTTTAAACAGAGAAGATGATGAATCTCTTTAGGCAGAGGGTGGTGCATCTGTGGAATTCTTTGCCACAGAAGGCTGTGGAAGTCGAGTCACTGGGTGTTTTTAAAATGAAGGTTGATAGATTCTTGAATAGTTGGGGCATCAATGGTTTTGGGGTAAAGGCAGGAGAATGGAATTGAGAGGGATAATAAATCAGCTATGATTGAATGGTGGAGCAGATTCCATGGCCTGAATGGCCTAAATTCTATTCCCAGGTCTTAGAGCTTTATGGTGCATTGTTCAACATGAAACACAAAATGCCCTAGCCATGATCATATTAACACAGCCTGCTTGGTAAACAGAGCAATCCCAGTTTGATACTCTCCCAACAGCAGACCTTGTCCTTTGTGATACCATATCGGCCTTACAATTATAAACCACAACCAATACACCCTTTGTTTATCCCCACATGCCCTGTGATGGTGATCTGCATAACGCCACCACTCTTGTGCAATATTCTTCAGGTTTTCATCCCCCTTTATGCACTTTTCTACTTGTTCTGCAGTACCTTGCATATTCACCTCCTTTCCATAAAGGCCCACAAACCCACTCCAACACGTACAGTAACTCCCACCCCAGCTACTCAAACTGGTGTCCTCCCAGCCGCGTGATTCATCCAGCCTTCCTGCTACCATTCGTTTATGTATCATGAAAGGAAGGAAGCTGAAAGAAGTAATGGACAGCTGACTGTGGGTGTAGAAGAGTGGCTGTCATTGTAAAGGGCAATGGTAATGGGTTTTCATCAGCGTACAAATAGAAAAAGGAACATGAAATAACAGACAGCTGATAGTAAGAAATGGATTTAAATTTATGTAAAAATAAGAGACTGTAGATACCAGAATCAGGAGCAACACTCAAATATTGGAGGCATTTAGAAATCAGGCAGCATCTGTGGAGGAGAATGTCCGGTTGGTCTTTCAAGTCAAGACCCTTCATCGGAATTGGTCTCGGCATACAAGGTAAGGGTTCTGACCTGAAACATTGACTGTCATTTTCCCTCTATAGATGCTGTCAACTCTGATGAGTTCCTCCAATATCCCGGGTGTGGCTAACACACTGGTTTTCCCATCACTTATTTTTGGAGGAACCATTTTTCTGATATGGGAAATACTTCCACACAAGAAGATCCCGTGAATGCTGTGTAGCAATTCCAGACAAAGCGCTTCGGCGGAGGACGTTGAATGAGGAATTACCACTGGCTACTCCAGTAGGACAACCTTTGAAATGGGACCATGGCTCCTTACGCGTGCTCTTGACAGGACAGAATTTTATTTCATTTATTTTATTATTTAGTGATACAGCACGGTAACAGGGCCTTCTGGCCTAACTTGCACGTGGTGCTTAAGTGGACCCATGTGACCAATTAAATTACTAACCCGTACACTTGTGGAATGTGGGAGGAAACTGGACAGCCCAGAGGAAATCTATACGGCCACAGGCAGAATATACAAACTATATACAGACAGTGGTGGGAATTGTACCTGGGTCGCTGACACTGTAATAGTGTTGTGCTAAACGCTATGCTACTGTGCCGGGACCTTGCATAACATCTCATCTACAAGGCAACATCCCTGCCATAGTGAACTGCTAACTTTAGCCTGTAATATCTAGCCCAGGTCTTTGGATCATCATTTGAACCAACAGTTTTTCAAACTGGAGAAGAAAGTAACAAAAATTGAACACCAGCTTTGCTGAGAAAGCTGAACGTGGGAAGTTGGAATAAACACAGGGTGGGGTAGAGGTTAGAATAGGAACAGAGGCACCTCCAGATTCAAATAGGGCAAAGCCTGAGTTATAAGGAACAGAATGTTTGCATTATAATTGACCGAAAATATATAGGCTGGGCAGACTGAGGAGTCCGGCACTGTGATATGAGCAGTGGGATGAATGTTCAGTTGTTGCTTCAATAATAATTAGAAAAAGCAACTTAAAGAACTGAGCTTTGTTCATTAAGATAAACATGTAACTGGGGCTGAATTTAAAACAGCAATTCCATCTTGCTTTCATAGTTTAAGGCATTGACTGAATTACTGTCGCGGAACTGACGTACGAGTCATCTATTAGACAACAAGCCGCTCAAGACTGGAAAGAAATTTGCATAAGCAGTGGACCAAATCAGATTCTTCAGACATAGCTGTTGCTTTGCAGTTCTCTGCAGCAGAGAAATGTCTGACAACTGTCTGCTGCCGACTCCATATCATATTGCAATATCATCACAGTAATAGCCCTGAGCAAGAACATTTGCCCTCTCTGTCATCATCGACCATAATCCAGTGAAGCCCACGCAGGCAACGTGGAATTTCAAAACATAACCTTTCCACTGAGTCTTAAGGTAAGGAAGGACAAAAGAAAAAAAGGAGTAAATTAAAATTAAATAGTGATTTGCAACTTCAGAAGACCACTAAGTGCTTTGACATTTTCATGGTAAGGAATATGATATCACTACCCCTCCACTTTTTTTTTCTCTTTTTGCACTACTATTTTAATTCAGTTTATATTTTTATATGTATAAACACACATTTCTTACCATAATTTACAGTTTTTATTATTATGTACTGCATTTCCCTGCTGCTGTCTAACAACAAATTTCATGACATATGCCAGTGATATTAAACCAGATTCTGATGCTGAATTTATGCACAACTTGATCCTCTAAGAGATAACCAGTTTTCTGATTTAAATATGGGCGAGGACACTGGGAAAGATCTTGTCGTGCTCTTTGAAAGGGTTTCACGGGATCTTTAATGTCCATCTGTGATTACAGCTGGAGACTTGGTTTCAGGTCTCAGCTGGGAGATGGCATCTCCGCAACATGGCACTCTCAATGCCATTCAAGAACCTCAACTCAAGTCAGGATATCTCAAGCAACTGACACCAAGGATTATGGAACTGAGATTTAGTGTCTTCGCCGCTGCAGTGACAGGAACACACCACCAATCTTGAGTTCCTACAAAATTCAGGGCTTAATTCAGGTCAAAATTCTAGTCTACCAACGCCAACATAGCATACCCACAAGTTATTACCTCTAAGTCATATATCTTTGGAAGGTGGGAGGAAACTGGGCCACCCAGAGAGAACCCACGTGGTCGCAGGGAGAACAGGCAAACTCCTTACAAGAACTGAACCCTTATCTTACAGCTGCTGTGCTGGAAGCATTGCGCTGACCGCTATATGACCGTGCCATTCTGTTTCAGGCTTTCCGGGAAACAGGATCATGTATAGCGTCCTCTCCCCATTTAGGATCAACGCTAGTGATGCACCATCAATAACTCACTCTGAGACGTAAGGCGAGATATCGGCTTTTACTGACTGGAAGAGGGAACAAGCAGTGAGTGACCACCATACTACACCCTGGAGACTGAGAGGCTGGGCTCAGGCCTCGATCGCCTTTATACAGGGGTCTGTGGGAGGGGCCACAGGAGCAGTCAGCAGGGGGCATGTCCAGACAGGTACATGTAGTGGCGTGGTGTGCCAGCAGCGCAGAGCTCTTGAGGTGTAACGTGAGGAAATCCTTCCATGTCATCTGCGGACAAAGCAATGCCACATCTCCAAACTAAAGGCAGGCTGTTTTACAACTTATAGCCATAGAGTTCTGGAGCACAGTATAGGTTTTAGTGTTTTTAATATTTCACTGACATTTGAGTAATATTGTAAATATATTGTTTGATTAAGCAATCTTTGTTTACATAATTCATTATGGGTTACATATAAAAAGTACAGTGAGGATGACAAGGAACGTCTCTAAAATCTCAGACAGTGTTAAGGTGATTAGAAGATTATGGGCTCAGAGCAGAACGCAATAAGTGTGAATTCTTTAAACCAAGCATCACTTACTGCAGTCTCAACATTGACACACAAGATTTACACAAGTGTACTGATAACATTCAGGCAATGGTGCCTGCTCCAAGGACAATGGATGCATCACAATTGCGGTCCTTTTTAAGAATTGTCAATGATTAAAACAAGTTTCTGCCAAAGCTGGCAACTGTGCTCCACCCCTTGAACTAATTAATACAGATAAGAAAGAAATGGCAACAGACAAAACAGTGTGAGGTATCTTTCCAAAAGACAAAGGAAATGGTGCCATCAGATACTGTACACACAATTACGATCCACATTGTCCACTGAAGCTTGCCTGTGATGAATCACCTTATGATCTAGGTTCAGTCATGTCACATGTTATGAGTGATGGAGGTGGACACACCATAGTCTTTACCTCACGTTCCCTTACACCACTGCAGAGAAAAATGATGCACAGATTGGCAAAGAGGCCTTGAATCCGGTTTGAGGTATAAAATATTTCAATGTAGACTGGTATGGAAGAGTTTACCCTCATTACTGATCATCAACCACTAATGTCCAGTTTTTATCCACAGAAGGGTGTTCCACTAACACCAGCAGCACGAAGGCAGAGATAAGCTCTAATTCCTGAAGAACACAATTATAGGATTAAATCCAAGAGGATAACTAATCATGGAAATGCTGATGGATTTGGGTTATATGGGTGGGGGTATAAGTGGGGGTTATATGGAAGGCAAGGTTTGAGGGTCGGCACAACATTGTGGGCCAAAGGGCCTGTACAGTGCTGTACTATTCTATGTTCTATGATAGACCCACTTACCCTTGGAAAAAGGAAATACCTGGAAAGATTTACAAAGAGGACACTCTACTTGATGTATTCTTCCTAATGCAAATCAAAAGTCTCCATACTATGGTGGAGATCATCCCAAGTGAAACTGGAAAAGCCTCCACATTGTCTCAGCCATCCTGAACCCAAGGTGGCTAGAATGTGCCGCAGAAATTCCAGCTCCCCCATTTTTACCAGTGCTGGGATGAATTTGCCCTTGATAGAGGTCGCATCATGTGGGGACTAAGAGTTGTTATACCATCTGAACTGAGAGCTAAAGTGTTGGACGCTGTAAATGTTGGTCACCTAGGCATGGTCAAAGTTAAAAGTATTGGCTTGAAAGTTTCTTCTGGTGGCCTGGGATAGATCCGCAGATCGAGCAGCTTGCCATGCATTGTTCGGGATCTGAACAGATGCAGAAGATACCAAAAGCAGTGCCTCCCCATCCTTGGGAATGGCCTGGTAAAGGATTCATGTGGCTTTTGCTGGACCATTCATGGGCACAAGTTTCTTGGTTGTAGTGGATGCAGCTACAAAGTAGCCAGAAGTGTTCACAATAGCCTCCACTACAATCTCACACACTGTTGATGTGTTGAGAAGCCTCTTCTCAAGGTCTGGTGTTCCGGAACACAGTCAGTGACAATGGACCACAGCTTGCTGCAGATCAGTTTCAGTCATTCCAAAAAAATGAAAGGAATAAGGGAAATTACAGCTGCACCATACCACTCAGCTATGAATGGCTTGGCAGAAAGATTTGTCCAGAGTCTACGGAACGCACTGCAAGCAATATCAGCAGAACACAGTGATACTGAATCAGAACCCCACCAATTTCCTCCTTGTATATTGCAAAGCAGCACACTTCACAATTAACAGCTCACCAGCTATGCTGTTCCTGGCTCATCCCTTGCACTCACGATCGGATCTCCTCAAATCCAATCTCAGAAGGAGTGTGCAGGACAAACAGCAGAGGCAAAATGAAGGCTCCTCAAACAAGGAGGTTTGACGTTTCACTCCTGGACAAGCAGGCCTGGTGAGGGACCACAGCTGTATTCAAAAGTGGGTCCTCGGAAAGATGAAGAACAGAACTGGACCACTGCTACGCAGTGGCAATTGCATCTAATGTAATCTAGAGTCAACACATCAATTGTTTGAGGAGAGCAGAGTCAATTGTTAAGAGAAGAAAGGCACCTAGAGGTGTCAAAACCACTTTCTGCGGTCCCAGAGTCGACTCCTACAACCACCATGATGTGGGCATGTCATGGGATGGTGAGGGTCTTAATGATGATTGCTGCCTTCTTGAGGTGTCACCTTATGAAGATGTTCTCGATGGTGAAGAGGCTTGTGCCCATGATGGAGCTGGTCGAGTCTACAACACTCTGCAGCTTTTTTTCCAATCCTGTGCAATAGAAACTAACTCTCTCATGAACAGTTCCGAGCCTAGATGTGAAAGGGGGAGGGTTGAGCATCGGGCTAGCAAACCCATTCCCTCAAAACCCAGAGCTCCTGAAAGGCCAATGGAAGCTCCAAAGATGTCATCCCTGAGAGAAGATGGGTACCAAGAAGATGGGCTACACTTGTGGACAACTTGAAAGATTACTCAAGGATAGAAGTCTCTCTCAAGCTTCTGTTGGTGGCCTATGCCTCAGTAGGGGTGATGGGCTTAATTAATAAGAAAGCATTGGAGCCTCCACACCAGGCAGTGATGCAACGAGTCAGAAGGCTCTCCATGGTACATCTGTAGAAATTGGCTAGTCTTTGGATGTGGTATGTCATCTCCTCAAATGCCTAACGAAGTGTGTCTTCTTCAAGATTGCATGATGATGTTGGATCCTTTGAGATGCTAATGCCCAAGAACTTATAGCTTTTAACCCTTTCCACAGCTGACCCCTCAATGTGGGCTTGTGTATGTTCCCTCGGCTTTGCTTTCCTGACGTCCACAATCAATTTCTTGGTCTTACTGATACTGAGGGCAAGGTTGCTACTGCAACACCACTAAACTAAAACAGCCAATCTTATCTCCCTCCAAAGATAGAATATCCTACAAAAAGTAGTGGATACCTCCCAGTCCATCACAGATAAATCCCTCCCCACTACTGAGCACACATCAACACGAAGCGTTGTTGCAGGAAAGCAGCATCCATCATCAGAGAGCCCCATCACCCAGGTCATACACTCTTCTTACTGCTGTCATCAGCAAGAAGGTACAGGAGCCTCAGGATCTGCACCACCAAATTCAGAAAAAGCTATTACCACTCAACCATCAGACTCTTGAACCAGAGGGGATAGCTTCTCTCAACTTCACTTATCCTATCATTGAAATGTTCTCACAACCTATGGACTTACTTTCAAGGACTCTTCAGCTCATGGTCTCAACAATTATTGTCTATTTATATATTATTATTCCTTTCTTTTTATATTTGCACAGTTGTCCTTTACACACTGGTTGAACAGCCAAGTTGGTGCAGTCTTTCAGTGATTCCATTATGGTTGTCATTCTATTATGGATTTATTAAGTCTGCCTGCAAGAAAATAAATCTCAGGGTAGTATATGGTGACATATATGTACTTTGATAATAAATTTACTTTGAATTTTTGAGGTGTGTGCCTCTTGTCGGCATTTGAGACTATACCAACAACAGTTGTGTCATTGGAGAATTTATAGATGATGTCTGAGCTCTGCTTAGATGCACAGTCATGAGTATAGAGAGGCTAGACAATAGGTTAAGCATCTGTCTGTGTTGATAATCAACAAGGAGGAACCAGCATATCCAGACTCTGATGGGTGAGTGTTCAGCTGACATGATTTCCACGGCTGGCAGAGAAGTAATTTAACAGCAAGGTGTGTTGACTGAATGTGCCACTGTTCTGATTTTGATTCGGTTCGGGCCAGTGGGGGGAGGTGGTCATCAGTCAGGGTAGAGCTGAAGATGGCACAGAGGACCTGCCTGCAACAGCTCAGTCCACACTGGAACCGGGAGCACCCATGCAGTCAAGTCAAGTTTATTGTAACGAGTGCTAGTACAGCGAGGTGTAGGTACTAAGAAAAAATTGCTTGGAGCAGTGTTACAGGCATAGTAAGACTGGACAGCACACAGAACATAAATTATATAGGACAGTGGGGAGAAAATTGGACCGTGTAAAACAAGATGTTGGTGCAAAAAGAACATAATCAGGGACAAGTCCATTGTAGTCAAGACATAGTCCATAGAGCTCAGTCAATAACAGATGTGCAAGGTAAAACCAGCAAGGTGACCTAGACGTTAAAGTGGGAAATTCTCTACCTCATGGACATCATAAATATGCAATAATGTATCAATGTTTAAAGCTCGAAGTAAATTTATTATCAAGTATGTATATGTCACCTATACTACCCTGAGATATATTTTCTTGTGGGCTTTTACAGTACAACAAAGAAATACAATAGATTTAGTGATAAACTACACAGACAAAGTCTGCTAAAGAACCAATGTGCAAAAGAGTCAAACTGTGCAAATACAAAAAAAAAGTAATTAAATAACACTGAGACCATGAGTTGTAGAGTCCTTGAAAGTGAGTCCATAGGTTGTGGAATCAGTTCAGTGTTGAGGTGAGTGAAGTTATCCTCGCTTGCTGAGGAGTCTGATGGTTGAGGAGTACTAATTGTTCTTGAACCTGATCTGATGCCATGATGTGACCAGTTAGGATACACTCCACTGTGCATCTATGGAAGTTCCTCAAAGTTACCAACAGGGTATGTGAAGTTTATAGAATGTGAAAGATTTCCTTTGCTGCACTGTATTTCATTATATCCTTCAATTAATAATTAAAATCAAGAATATCTGATTTTTCAATTTCCTTTCTAGATATTCATAGTATGCATCTTACAAAAAGAAAACATTTAAAGAGCCGCACACACAAAATGCTGGTGGAACACAGCAGGCCAGGCAGCATCAATAGGGAGAAGCGCTGTCGACGTTTCGGGCCGAAACCCTTCATCAGGACCCGCGCAGTTTTCAGGCCGAGTGAAAATTCCCTGCTCAGAGCATAGATGGCTGGCACAGCTGTAAAAAATATTCATGGGAACGTTCCCTGGAATCTGATAAATCTGGAAGGTAATAATGAGAAACATTAAGGCCGTGGTGAAGGCCAGATGGAATCAAATGAGTGGATAGCGGTTGGATGAAATCAGGAAGGGAAGGGGGATGAAAATAGGTAAGGGGCTGGGGAAGAGCGAGAAGAATGGGATAGGGAAACAGCAAAATTGAAGAGTGGGGGCTGCTGGGAGGAGAGAGAGAGGGGGAACACAAGAGGGAAGGATTATCCAAAACTGAGTTCCTTCAACAGTTTGGATTATATGTCTGTGTTGACCTTTTCAGACAGTAATCCCATGGATCCCAAGCCCACATTTTTCTCCCATCTACCAGAGCAAGTACTCATTCAGTACACTAACCCCACCAGCTACTATTGAACAGGTGCTTGCACAAACAGGTCCTTATGTCAGCTCTGGTACCTTTCCTAAGCAGCAAACAATCCTTCTATCACTGGAGCCAGTTTCTCCTTGTTTGTTTTTAAGAAGTCTTTCACAATTTTGAACACTTTCTTCAAACCTGCCTGCTCCATGAAAAACAACTTTGACGTCTCCAATCACTTTTTGTAGTTTTCTTTAGCCAGAGAGTGGTGAATCTGCGGAATTCATTGCCACAGGCAGCCATGCAGGCCAAGGCTTTCTGTATATTTAGGGCAGAGATTGATAGATTCTTGATTGGTTAGGGCATGAAGGGATACGAAGAGGAGGCAAGAGATTGGGACCAAGAGGTAAAATGGATTAGCCATGATGAAATGGCAGAGCAGATTGGATGGGCCAAATTGGCTAATTCTGTGCCTATGTCTTATGGTCTTTCCTTACCCTTGGCATCATGTTAACAAGCCTTTTTGCTTCCTCTCAAAGGCCAAGATTTAAAGTCCTTAATGTTAAATCCTTAAGATGTGCAATTTCAAGGTTACAATATTTAAGAACACACACTCCGATAAAAAACAATTTCCTGCAGAATTCAGTCAACAGTATCAAAGTTCTTTATTTTTGTGATCTTTCTGTTGCATGATTTTGATTTTTGGTTATATTCTTGTACTTTTGTTCTTGATGCATTCAAGTGATTGAAGTTATGAAAACTCTTGCTTACAAAATTGGTTCAAAATGAGTTGACAGATATGTAGCTACCATTACCAAGGCCCCACTCTGTCAAGCCTGTGTGAACACTAATGTGTCACTCCAGCTCAAAGGAACTCACATACAGGGATCTCCACCCCCCAGTGTGGTGGTGTGGAAAAGGGATACCAGTGGCTCTACTTCCTCAGAGGACTAAAGAATTTTCCATGCCCCCAATGATGCTCACCATTTGTACAGACTACAGGAAGGAGGTACAGAAGCCTGAAGACACACACTCAGCGATTCAGGAACAGCTCCTTCCCCTCTGCCATCCGATTTCTGAATGGACATTGAACCCATGAACACCACCTCACTTCTTTATTATTTCTGCTTATACACTATTTTAAATTTAACCATTTAATATACATATACTTACTATAATTGATTTACTTGTTTTCTTTTCTATATTATCATGTATGGCGTTGTACAGGTGCTGCTAATTTAACAAATTTCATGACATATGCTGATGATATTACACCTGTTTCTGATTCTGCAGGAAACTACAGTGTTCTGAGCAAAACCCCATCCATCACACAAACAAGACTCCCCTCCTTCGATTCCACTGACATCTCTTTCTGTCTCTGCAAAGCAGCCAAGATAATCAAAGACATCACCCAAGCCTCAACCTCTCTCAGTTCTCCCACCTTCCATCGGGCAGAAGATAGAACATGTACTACTAGGCTCAAGGACATATTCTATCCTGCTGTTATAAGACTTCTGAACAAACTATTTATCTAATAACGATGAACTTTTGATCTTCTTACCTACCTCGTTATGACTCTTGAACTTTATTTGCCTAAGTACACTATACTTACTCTGTAAGTCCATTTTGTTCTACCTCAATGTACTTTTCTTTGGAATAATTTACTAGGACAACATGCACTATGTCTCATTAGATCTGCAAATAATAAAACTGCCAGTTCCAAATCCTCAGCGCCAAGGGGCTATAGAAGAAGGTGAATACTCTGAAGTTTCTTGCGGAAGGAATATCATCCACTTGTAATGGAGGAGGGAAGGACTGGGAATGACGTCTACAACTTGAGTTTCGTGGAGGTTTTTGTAGAAGTAGCAACTTGAAATGGTTAAGTGACTGTATTCTCGATTGTTAGGAAATGAATTATGTCCACCATGAATACTCAGGAGCCCACTGTTGGATGAGCTTTGAGCATAGGTTGCTGCCTGGTAAGTTTTCCAGCTTTAAAACGGTGCAGAAGTTTGAAGAGTTCTGCTTCCAAATGCTGATAGATTTTGATGAATGATAATCTTACTCTGCTAGGGCTCTACACGCATGGCTGCATCGAGTTGATTAATGTGAAGGGAAAGATCGCCGCAGGAAAGTGTTGTGGTCATTTCAAGATGAACGAGCATTTTATTTACGGATTGTCTGACCACCGAGATAAATGCAGCATTTCAAAACAGCTGAGGCTGCACGATTGTAAATGGCGAGAGGATCAGATTACAAGCTGCTAAACTGGCTAGCCACCTCAAAAAAATTAAAACCGGGAAATGCCGGTGATAGCCAGCAAGTCAGACAGCGTCTATGGAGTTAGTGTCAGGGTTAACATCCCAGGCCAATAGCCCATGATCAAATAATGCCTCAGAATATCAAACAGTCTGCTGGAGGAACTCAAGGAATCTAGCAGTATCTTAAGATTTGATGTTGACAACCTTCAATCAAACAACGGCTCGGAGTGGTCAGCCAGAGGGCAGACCTGCAAATGCTGGAAGCCAAGAGAAGCAAATGTATAAAGGGACGGAAACGCATGGCAAATTAACCAGAGCAACATACCATGTCAGGCTAGCAGTGGGACATCCCTCTGCAAAAAACGGCCAAGACTAGTCTGAAGTGTAACAAAATATTTGCCTGTATGAATGCGTTGCCAACACTACTTCTGCAGGTTGATACCACTCACAGTGACTTTGTCACCTTTTCTCGCCAGCTGAAACTGGCAGATCCTCCAGAATACAACGATTATCGCCAAAATGCACTACAGAAGCTCACCTATTGAAAGAAAATAGTATTACATACATAATCCTTGGAGCACTCTGTGTATGGGAACTTCCGAAAACTAGTTTAGATGTTTACCACTGAACACATACTTCTAACCCAATAAGGGCTGTCTCCCAATAAGGAGGACAATTGCCAAGCCTAGAGTGAGTATATAACTGCAGTTTCCGAAGAAAAGTCCCAGAGATGGTAAAATTATCTTCACAAAGGAGGCGTGCTGAAATTGGACATCTTCAATAGGAATAGTGACTTTAATTGGACATTTAGTGGTGATTCCTGTCAGCATGTGGAGTTTGATCAATGAGACAAAGGAAAACTACTCCCTCTGGCTAAGCAATCAATGATAAAATTGATCAGCTTCAATCCTCGGGCAGCGAGTATGGAAATTAGGAGAGATCTCTTTCAACGACAGATTGCGGAGAGCCTCCGGAGTGAAATGGACTAGGTTGGCACGGATGAGTTGGGCCAATGGGCTTGTTTCCATGCTATTTAACTCTACCACCCTGTGACACTGCTTCATTAAACGGAGAAAATGTTGGAAGGCAAGGAGCTACAGGGAAAGAAGATGGCTATGAGTTCTGTTTCAACAGCAACTCGTCAGTTCATTGGCTGTATAACTAGTCTCCCTTACTGTAAACAATGTATTATGCATAGGGATGTTAAACTTCAGTATAGCCCAGAGCAGGTGCTGTGCAATTATAATTATTCGTGCTATGCTTAGGATGGGATGTTCAAATAAAGCCCATCAATCCCCTGGGTGGAAAATTACAGGGCACAATTTGAAAAGAGCGGGTGGTACCTCTCACGTCCCAACCAACATTACACCCTCACCATATTTTCTACATGCACCGCAGAAAGCATCCTACCCAGAGGCACTACAGCATGTTAAGGCAAAGATTGTAAGAAATTGCAAGGAACTTTGAATGCAGGCCAATCTATTATAAAAACTAGCCTCCTCTCCTCTAACAACATCTATCCTTCCTGCTGCCTTGGGAAAGCAGCCAACATAATCAAGAGCCTGTATTCTGGTCATTCCTTCTTCTTCCCTCTCCCGCTGGGTAAAAAGAGAGAAAAAATTGATTACATGTACCATGAGGCTCAAGAACAGGTTCTATCCCACTGCTATAAGACCCATGAAAGGTCTGCATGACATAATAAAGATGAACTCACCATCTCTCAATCTACTTCATCATGGTACTGACATTTTATATTTTGATCTGTAGCAAATGACATTTGCAAAGACAGGTGTGTAAAAAGGGCTCGAAGGATCATTGGAGACCTGAGTCACCCCAACCACAAGCTGTTCCAGCTGCTACCATCTGCGAAATGGTACTGCAACATAAAAGCCAGGACCAACAGGCTTTGGGGCAGCGTCTTCCACCAGGCCATCAGACTGCTTAATTCATGCTGATACAACTGTATTTCTATGCAATATTGACTATCCAATTGTACATAGTATTTATTATAAAATACTATAATTGCACATTGCACATTTGAATGGAGACGTAATGTAAAGATTTTTACTTCTCATATATATGAAGGATTTAAGTAATAAAGTCAATTCAATAATGTAGCAATATCTTAAGACAGTCAACATTTTGGGAGGCAATTCTTCATCTGGACTCAACAATTCCCTCCACAGATGCTGCCTGATCTGCTGAGTTCCTCCAGAACCTTGCGTGGTTTGCCCTTAAAGCTCAATAAATGTGCAAGGGGCATTTGAAGCACGATTAGTAAAATTCTACAAGGCGTACCGTGTCTGCTTCTGACTATCACTGGGAGATGTAGATGCTTAAAATAGCAGAGTAACAGAATGCATCATTGGCTGGGAAAACTCCAAGTAAACCTCAGAATGTCACTAAATTGTGAGGGTGCACTAATAAAAACATTTAAGTGAAACATTTTAATGAGTTTCAATACCATTCAAAAACTTTTCAACGTGCACTTCAATACTGCTCCTTGATTACTGTAAGTAAGCTGAAGGAACATTTACGACCCTAAAGCCAGGAAAACCAGGGATCAAGGAACAACTTTATTCACCACATACCGTAGTTATAAATACATTAGAAATTTGCACTGTGCATTGGTCAAGGCAGGACGTAAAACAAAAAAAAAACTTTCTAGAACTATAAAGAATAAAAAATTATATAAAAAATAAAGTTAGAGATTAAAGTACAGATATGGGGTAAAGTGTATGCAAATACCAGCAAGTATTTAAAATGTAAGTAGCATGATAGAAAGAGGTTTAAAGGGTTTACAGCACAGTGCAGTGACAGGGATAATAGATAGGGAGGGTGAGGGAGAAGCTAACTAGAACAGTTGATCAAATTAACTGCCTGACAGAAGAAACTTTAATATGATGTGAAGTTTTTGTTCTAATACTCCTTCAGCACTTTCAGGAAGGGGGCGTTCAGAAAAGGCAGTTTGCAGGATAGATAGAGTCCACAATGTTTGTTCCTGCCTACTTCTTTGTCCTAGACATCTACAACTCCTGCAGTGATGGTAGCCTCTAGCCGATGACCTTTTCTGCTAACCTGACAGGTCGCTGTAGCTCCCTGTATGCACGAGGATGCTGTACTGAACCAAGCAGCGAAGGACGATGGGATGATATTCCCAGTGATGCCCGCCAACAGAGCAAACACATGAAGCCACATTTCCTCATTTGAGCCAAGACCTTGAACTGCCAATATGCAAATAGATTTTCAATATGTGCTTCACCGAATTATATATTCATATTCAGTCCTGGCACTGTGCAGTTCCTCTCATCTTGACAGAGACAATGGCAAATCCTCTCCTATGGGGAGCTCGGCTGACAGGATTCTGTGAGTCAGCAATGCTCACAGGAGCCGCTTAATTGATCTTTAACTGATTCATGCTCCAATAGATTGAGAGAAAACTCAAGGCACTGACGTCTTGGAAGGGTTGTGGGGGGGGGGGGGGGGATAGATGAGAAGAGATCTCCAAATGTATAATCACTTGGACGAGGAGACAGATTATTCACAAACACTACGGAAACCTTGAGGGCTAAAATTGGTCACACAAATCAAGCCATATGTCGAGCAGGATTCAGAAAATCAGACTTTAAAATAGCCAGTGACAAATAGCCCTGGGCAGGTTTAACGTAACTCCTGTCTCTAGCACTGGGGCAGTGATTAATATGACAGTACAATAAAAGACAGTGATAGCTGATCTATGTATGCATCTATTCACCATGAGCAACACAAGTAACTCACACAGTAATGACACGAGAATCATCAACATCTCATCTAGTTTACTGAATGTACACCAGAGATCGATGGCAGTTATCACTCATCTCGCAGTGTTGACGTATGCAAATATCATGCAGATAAGATTATGTTAATGAGGCACAAGTACCACATTAAACATATGCATGGGGGCCATTGAAGACTTTCCAGTGGGAACCATCCTTGTGTAAAAAGAAATAAGCTCTTTTATTTGCAAATCTTTATCATCAGTAACACTTACAGTTGGGATAGTGCAACACTCCTCTTGTGGGATGAGGGAAGGCAGGGAGACCTCCAGTGTCCCTGACCACTACAACTGCAAGAAGTGCATCCAGCTGCACCGTCTAATACACTATGTTAAGGAGTTGGAGCTGGAACTGGATGAACTCTGGATCATTCAGAAGGCTGAGGGGCTATAGATAGGACATGTGGAGAGGTAGTTACACCCAGGGTAGAGGACACAAGAAACTGGGAGACAGTCAGGAAGGGGAAAGGGATTAAAGAGCCACTGGTATATCACTTTGGCTGCTGCCGGGGAGAATGAACCATCAGAGGAAAGTCACAGTGGTCAGGTGTCTGGCTCTGAGGCTGCCTCTGTGACTCAGCAGGGAAGGGAGAAGGAGAGACACACTGTGGTGATAGGGGATTCGTTAGTTAAGGGAATGGACAGAAGGTTCTGTAGATGAGCACAACATTCCCAGGTGGTATGTTACCCCTTGGTGCCAGAATCAGGGGTACCTCGGATCAAGTCTTCAGCATTCTTAAGTGGGAGGGTGAGCAGCTGGGAGTCGTGGTCCGTGACGATACCAATTATATGGATAGGATGAGTGTTGAGGTTCAGGATTGGGAGTTCAGGGAGGTGGGTGCTAAGTTCAAGGGTTGTGATCTCAGGTTGTGATCATCTTCCTAGTTCTAGCCTCGCTAGCATGTGCCACATGCTAGCGAGGCTAGAACTAGGAAGATGATACAGCTTATACAATCCCATGGTAGGGGACTCTAGGACACGAGGGCACAACTTCAGGATTGAAGGACGTCCTTTTAGAACTCAGATATGGAAAAATTACTTCAGTCAGAGGGTGGTAAATCTGAGAAATTTGTTGCCACGAGCAGCTGTGAAGGCCAGGTTATTGGGTGTACTTAAGGCTGAGATAGCTAGGTTCTTGATTAGCCTGGGCATCAAAGGGTATAGGGTGAAAGCACGGGAGTGGGGATGACTGGAAGAATTGAATTAGCCCATGACTGAATGGTGGCGCAGACTCGATGGGCCAAATAGCCTACTTCTGCTCCTATATCTTATGGTCTTAATACAGGAAGGGGAATCCCTAGAGTCCCCACAAGTGTTTTTTTTTTAGAGCAGCTCATGGTTGAACCCACTGGAGGATCAGATATTCTGGGCTGGGTGTTGTGCAATAAACCAGGATTGATTAGAGCGCTTAAGATAAAAGAACCCTTAGGGGAGAATGATGATAATATAATCGAATCCACCCTGAAATTTGGGGAGAAGCTAATATCAGATGTATCAGTATGACAGTGGGAAAAAAAGGGAATTACCAGGGCCTGAGAGAAGCGTTGGCCAGAATTCATTGGAAAAGAACACTGGCAGGGATGATGGCAGAGCAGTAATGGCTGAAATTTCTGGAACAAATTCAGAAGGCACAGGATATAAACATCGCAAAGAAGAAGACGTATTTTAAAGGGAAGATGACACAACCATGGCTAACAAGAAAAGTCAAGGGCAACATAAAAGCCAAAGAGAGGGCATATAATAGAGCAAGAATTAGTGGGAAGTGAGAGGATTGCGACATTTTTAAAAACCAACAGAAGGCAATGAAAAAAGTCATTGAGAAGGTAAAGACGGAATTCAAAAGAAAGCTAGCCGATAATATTAAAGAGGAAACCAAAAGTTTCTTCAGATACATAAAGAGTAAAAGAGAGGCAAGAGTGGATATCAGACCATTGGAAAATGACGCTGGAGAGGTAGTAATGAGGGACAACAAAATAGCGAACTGAATAATTGCTTTGCATCAGTCTGCACTGTAGAAGACACGAGCAGTATGGTGGAAATCCCAGCTGCTAGGGGGCAGGAATGGTATGAAGTTACCATAACTAAAGAGAAGATTCTTAGGAAACTAAAAGGTATGAAGGTAGATAAATCACCTGGATCAGATGGTGCACACTCCTGAATTCTGAATGAGATGACTGAAGAGATCATAGAGGCTTAAGTAGTGATTTTTCAAGAATCATTAGATTCTGGAATGGTTCTGGAAGACTGGAAAATTGCAAATGTTATTCCACTCTACAAGAAGGGAGAGAGACAGAAGAAAGGAAACTATAGGCCAGTTAGTCTGACTCCAGTGGCTGGGAAGATGTTGGAGTCAATTATTAAGGGTGTAGGACACATGATTAAAATGGGTCGTAGTCAGCATAGATTCCTCAAGGGAAAATATTGCCTGACAAATCTGTTGGAATTCTTTGAAGAAATA
Organism: Hypanus sabinus; assembly: GCF_030144855.1. Taxonomy (NCBI): domain Eukaryota; kingdom Metazoa; phylum Chordata; class Chondrichthyes; order Myliobatiformes; family Dasyatidae; genus Hypanus; species Hypanus sabinus. Next base: position 20,129,360 of record NC_082706.1, read on the forward strand.
ACACGCAGGATAGACAAAGGAGTATCAGTTGAAGTTGTATACTTGGATTTTCAGAAGGCTTTTGACAAGGTACCAAACATGAGGCTGCTTAACAAGTTATGAGCCCTTGGTATTCCAGGAAATATTCTAGCATGGATAAAGCAGAGTCTGATCTGCAGGAGGCAAAGAGTGGGAATAAAGGGAGCCTTTCTGACTGACTGCCGGTGACTAGTATGTTCCACAGGGGTCTGTGTTGGGACTGATTCCTTTTAAGTTATATGTCAATGATTTGGATGATGGAATTAATGGCATTGTTGCAAAGTTTTCAGATGATATGAAGACAGGTGGAGGGCAGGTAGTTCTGAGGAAGTGGAGAGGCTACAGAAGGACTTAGACAGATTAGGAGAATGGGCAAAGAAGTGACAGATGGAATACGGTGTTGGGAAGTGTATGGTCAAACACTTTGGTAGAATAAATGAAAGGGTTGACTAATTTCTAAATAGAGAGAATACATAAAACTGAGCCACAAAGAGACTTGGGAGTCCTTGTGCAAGATTCCTTAAGATTAATTTGCAGGTTGGGTCTGTGGTGAGGAAGCCAAATGCAATGTTAACATTCATTCCAAGAGAACTAGAATATAAAAGCAAGGATGTAATGTTGAAACTTTATAAGGCACTGGTGAGGCCTCACTTGGAGTATTGTGAGCAGGTTTGGGTCTCTTATCTTTGAAAGGATGTGCTGAAACTGGAGAGGCTTCAAAGGAGGTTCACGAAAATTATTCCAGGATTGAGTGGCTTGTCATATGAAGAGCGTTTGATAGCTCTGGGCCTGTATTCACAGGAATCCAGAAGAATGAGGGGTAACCTCATTGAAACCTATCAAATGGTAAAAGGCCTTGATAGAGTGGATATGGAGAGGTTGTTTCCTATGGTGGGAGAGTCTAAGGCCAGAGGATACAGCCTCAGAATAGAGCAACTTAGAATGGAGATGAGGAGGAGTTACTTAAGTTAGAGAGCGATGAATCTCTGGAATTCTTTGCCACATGCAGCTATTGTGACCAAAACTTTATGTTATTTAAAGTAGAGCTTGACAGATTTTTGACTGGTCAGGGCATGAAAGGATATGGGGAGAAAGCAGGAGTTTGGGGCTGAGAGGAAAATTGGATCAGCCATGATGAAATGGTAGAGCAGAATCGATAGGACAAATAGCCAATTTCTCCTCCTATATCTTATGGTACAAACAAAAAAAAACATCCAGTGAGTAGCAGTTCTGTGGGCCGAAATGCCTTGTTAATGAGAGAGGTCAGGGGAGAATGGCCAGACTGGTACTTCATAAAGTGGCCACTGAGTGTATGCTCACATTGAGAAGGCAATCATTTTGTAGACTGAGACAGTACTAGCACCAATGAGAGAGTTTGATGCAGGAGCAAACAGCATACTTAAAGTGAATTGGGGACCATGAGACTTGCAAGGAAGATAGAGAGAGGTACTGAGAGGTAGCTAAACCAGACTAGTGGCAGAAGTAATTGGTTCCCAAATGAGACAGACAAGCAGACAATGGAAGTTTAAAAAGGGAGAAAAACCATAATAAGGTCCACATTCCAGGATGCTAGGAAGTACTGCACGGGGCAGAAGTATTAGGCACGTATATCTAGGGTGCCTCAGACATTTGCACAGTACTGTATTAATTTTATATATTGCACTATTCTGCTGCTGCAAAAGAAAACAACTTCATTCCATACGTGAGAGATGATAAACCTGATTCTGATATGGTCCTTTATTGTGGACTGAAAGTGGGAAGGGGGCAGGGAGAGGGGAATCATGGTTGAGAAAAGTGGGAGGGAGCGGGAAGCACCAGAGAGACATTCTGTAATGAACAATGAACCAATTGTTTGGGATTAAGTGACCTTGTCTGGCGTCTCAGGGGTATAAGGGCCAGCACTTGTGCCAAACCCCACCCCCCAGCTACTTGCTCTCCTTCTCCGCAACCTGTCCCACACCCCTCCCACTGTGCTTGACCCTCACCATTCCCAACATCCTTTGCTCTCCTCCCCGCAGATTTACAAATTCACTCTCCGTTCCATATTGACTAGTACAGTATTTTGCAAAAGTCTGAGACACTCTGGCTATATATGTACACTTAAGAGTTTTGCACAGTAGTGTACATATGTGAACCACAGCGGAGACTTGGACATTGCCAAAGGCTTGATTGAGGTGGGCAGCTCTGGAACATCCTAACAAACATTGCATTTCGGATGTGGGAAGCTCAGACTGTATGGCAAGGGAAATATATTTCAGGAACTGGAAAATTAATGTGACCCCAAAGGATGACGAAAGTGAAAATATCATCTGGATGGGCAGCTCTAAGACAGAAGGAGCAAACCGATCAGATGGAATGTGGCTGAAAGAAGTACAAAGAGCCAAATCTACCGAAGGGTGAGAATAGCCGGAGCAACGAGAAGGTTGTATCAAGCAACTGTCAATGTAAATGTCCAAATAGCTTACAGCTCATCTTTGCAAAATCTATGTACTCTCAGAGAGTCAGGGAGGCCTGTCCACAGACAGAACAGTTATTGAACCAGTGAACAGACACAGGGAACAGAAGTTTCGCACAACAGAAGGTCACAGGAAGAACATGCACAATGAGGTGCGGGATTTGACACACACACACACACCTCAGAAGTGCAGCAAAAGCTCTTCACGAGCAAGTTATCAAACAGACATTGATGCTTAGCCACACGGAGTACGAGAGCAGGTGACAGAATCACAGTGCTATCTATACAGGCTAGGCAACAGGCTCTTGGACCCATTCCACCAAGGTGCCTAACAAAGATCACCTCAATTGCCTGTAGTTTAGTCCATATCTCTAAACCTTCCCTGTCTATGTTGGCTGTCCTCTAGCATGGAGATTCCCAAACTTTCTTAGATATATGCCATGACCCCTACCATTGACCAAGTGGTCTGTGGATCCCTGGGTGGGAACCCCTGCTTTAGCAACTTATTCCACATATTCATCACCCTCTGTGTGAATATGTTGCCCTTTGGGCCCCTTGTAAATCTTTTCCCTCTCATAGTACTTAAAATGCATCAAGACAAGTATTTGAATCGCCAAGGCGAAGGATGCTATGGATCAAGTTCAGAATTAGTGTGATTAAACACAATGGTCTACTTGGATGAGACGGGCTGTTCCTCTATGTAAAACTCTTTGACTCTAAGGATGTGGTTTCAAAATAAACAGCAGGCATTTAAGACTGAGTTGCTTATTAATTGCTCACGAAGGATGCTGAAGTTATGGAATTTTATTATATCATATTATTGAGACTGCTCCTTTAAGATAGTTATAGCAGGGGGTGTAAGTGGGGGCAAGCTCCCACCATCTATTAAATGCTCCCAATGGTGTGTGCCTCAAATTGCCTCTGACAATTAAGTCCTGCTCCTGGCCTTTATGAGTGGCTTAGCTACTAAGCCTGACGGAACCATTTCTACTGACAGGAGAAGGGTTCATGAGGATGATTCTGGGAATGAAGGGTTTAACATAGGAGAAGTGTTTGCATCTTTGGGCTGTACTCACTGGAATTTAGAAGAATGCATGAGAATCTCATTGAAACCTACCACATGTTGAAAGGACTAGAAAGGGTGGATGTGGAGAGGATGTTTCCAATGATGGGGGTGTCCTGAACTACAGGGCACAGCCACAAAATTGAAGGCGTCAAAGGATACGGTGAGAAGGCAGGTGCATGGGGTTGAGTGGGATCTGGGATCAGCCATGATGGAATGGTGGAACAGACTCGATGGGCTGAATGGCCTAATTCTGCTCCTATGTCTTATGGTCTAAGGGGCAAATGTGGTTACTGGCACCTTAAAGCCAGTCACCTAGGGCAGATGGGGCTCATCAGCCGTGGTTAGCAGCTCATCTTGGAGAAGGGCAACTCTGATCTCAAACCCCGATGCCTTGCAGCTATAATCACTCACAGGGAAGGCTTTGGGAGTAACCTCTGAGGGAAAAATTCCGAACTGGAGTCCCTAAGGCTGTCCTATATTGAGTTCAATGCTGACTGACAAATCCTGCAATGCTGCTGGTACCAAACTGCATCGGTCTCTGCCGCCCCTTTGAGTTCATCACATGAAGCAATGGGGGAGCTTGCTCTCCTAATTGTACTGCCCAGGCTTGCCAATCTAGACAGCTGGGATGCAATATCCACAGTCAACTCTGAACGACGGAGGCCTCAGCATTATTGAGGCTGGATCACTGGGGTATTAAGGAGGAATCATTTAAGTCCCTACAAACAATTGTGAGAACAGCTGAGAGGATCATAGGAAGGAGACCTTACCATCCACCGGGGACATTTATGAGGAGCACTGCATATGCAGGGCCTTTAGTATTATCAAGGATCCCACCCATTCGTCCCCTGACATTCCTACCAACAGGAAGGAGACTCCAAAGCATAAAAAACAATAACAGACAGGATGAGAAACAGCTCTTCCCTCAGACCATAAAGCTTCTGAACTCCCTGCCGCATCGCACCCAAAGTGTCACCAGATAATCAGTACTCTGCCCTACAATATTTAATCTATGCCCTTTGTTTATCTATGGGTAATTCATTTGTAGATTTAATTCTTACTTTCCCTAAGCTATTGTGTGTTATTGTGTGCTCTGTGTACTATTGTGCTTTACACCCTGGTCCGGAGAAACGTTCTCTCGTTTGGTGGTATAAATGACAATAAACTTGACTTAGAGAGATCAACTTTTGAAAGATTTGGCGACTAAGGGCAATATGCAACAGACCCAGAAGAGGGGTGAAGCCTGGGGCAGATCAGCCATGACCATAATGAATTAAGGGGTAGGCTTGGAGGACTCCTATTTCCTTGTATTCTGCAAACTGTTGCCCTTGGGGAAGGGATAGGAATCATTGGACAGAATTCAGATGAGGAACTTTCATGCAGAGCCAAGGGCACCTGTGGAAGATCAAATGTGAGCATTTTTAAGAGACAAGATAAAAAGAAGATTCCACTTCAACTGGCAGATGCAGAGAATACTCAGAGGAAAAAAAGTTAAGATAATTATAGAAAATAAATCCAAGAAATAGTAATTATACTTCCACAGCAGGTTGTTGTGATCTGCGATAGAGCACATTCATTCTCAGTTTTCCAAAGCGAGAGTTAGCTGAATCCGAAAAGGGAGGCAAGGAACCTACAAATTAAGTTTGATAAAATATCTAAAAGAGGAGATTAGCAGTGAAATGAAATGCATATAGAAAAAATGAAAATCACTGCAGAAAGGGATGAAAAAAATAAGGAGAGATAGGTCACCTTAGGAAACGATATTATCACCGAGAGTGAAGTTAAAAAGCATTTAGTGGTGATAGGAGATTCGGCACAGAGTGTAGCTGGTGAAGCAATGCGTAATGAGACAGGCTGTGCAGCAAGCGAAGCCAGAGAGCATCATGTAAAAATCTGAATTGCTCTTTGACTGCTGTGTTCCGTTCTGGCTGCTGAGCGATCAATAAGGCATTCACGCCTCTGAGTCAAGGCCCAGAAGTGACTCCCCATTGCAGACTACTAGCTGATGGGAAAATAGCACAGAAAAGTATAAACCCGAAAAGAGGCAACATAAAAAAACAAACATCAGGAGACACAAGAAACAGCAAATTATAGAATCTGGAGCCACAAAACGATCCGCTGCCAGCACCTAGTGGGCCGGGCAGCATTGTGGGGAAAAAGGAATCATTCATATTTTGGGTCAAAATCCTGCATCAAGACGTTTACCCTGCAGAGTTTCGACCCGAAACATTGTCAGTTCCTTTCCCCATAGATGCTGTTGAACCTGCTGAGTTTCTCCAACAGATTATCTGTAATACGTCCGGTCTGGCAGCTCCTGAAGGGAGGGATCCCTGTTTCAGCACCTTTCCTACAGATTCCCAGCACTTGCAGATCTCTGATTCAAATTTCTTATTCATGTCTATTTACTTTCTACTTGAGATCGTTCATTTGTTACGTGCCATATCATATGATGTAGGCGATCGTGGTCTTTCCATGACCATGATTGCTCTGGGCAAATTTGCCATTGGCTTCTTCTGGGCAGCGCCTTTACAAGCCAGGTGACCCCAGCCATTATCAATACTCTTCAGGGATTGTCTGCCTGGCGCCAGCGGTTGCACCAGGGTTTGTGATAATGCAACAGCTGCTCATATGACCATCCACCACCTGCTCCCATGGCTTCACATAACATTAATCATGTGCTACACCATGCCCAAGGGTGATCTGCAGGTAAGTGGAGGGGAGGCCTTACACCTCCTTTGGTAGGGACGAATCCCGACCCCTCCACCCAATTTATTGAGATACAGCATGGCCATAGACCCTTCTGGCCCTTTGAGTCATGCCACCCAGTAAATCCCCCAATTTAATAAAAGCCTAATCACGGACCAATGACCAATTAACCTACCAATCTTCTTTGGACTGTGAGAGGAAACCCAAGCGGTCATGGTGAGAACATACAAACTCCTTACAGGCAGCGGAAGGAATTGAACCTGGGTCACTGGTACTGTAAAGCATTGTGCTAACCACTACACTACCAAGCCACCCTAATCACTGTTGAAACGTACAGTAAAGTGCCACATTTGCGTTAACCATTGGCACAACCTAAGGACGTGCTGGGGGCAGGCCACAAGTGTCACCATGCATTCCAATGTCAATGTGGCATGCCCACAATGTTACAGGAAAAACACAAGCAACAACCACAACAATAACGCAGCAAACCTCTGTTTCTCCCTCCAGCCCGGCCAGCTACCCACAACGTATATAGACAATACTCCAACCATGAAATTCAACTTCAGAACTACTTTTTGAGGGATATGGGCTTCTCTGGCAAATCGTTTATTACCCACCCATCGCTGCCCCTGAGAAGATATTGCTGAGCTGTGATGGTGAATCTCTGCAGCCCTTCAGGTGATGGTTCCCCAATGAGATTGTGAGAGTGGAAGTTCCAAAAAAACAGAGTCAGTGACATTGAAGGAACAGCAATACGGTTACTCGTGAGGATGATTTGCAGCTCAGAGGAGGACATACAGATAGTGTCGTCCATATGCCTTCATCCTACATGGGGTGGGAAGGGGGAGATCACGGTCGTTGGGTGCTGCTGAAGACTTTTGGAAGTGCTTGGATAAGTCCATGGAAGGGCAGGGATTGGAGGGATGTGGACTGAATGAAGGAAATTAGGACTATGAACTGATTCCTTGTCACAGACTCCAATCTGACAGGAAATAACAGAGGAATGTCTAACCAGAATGGAAGCTGTCAACCCACTTCTCTGAAGCAACATAAAAAACATGGGGAGACACAAGAGGCAGTAGATGCTAGAACCTGGAGCCAAAAATACAATCTGCTGCCAGCACTGAAGTGGTTCGAACAGCATCTGTTGGAGCAAAGGAATCGTAAATACTTCAGGTCAAAACCTTACATTACTGGTTACTCTGCAGGGTTTCAACCCAAAACATCAACATTTTCCTTCCCCAGAGATGCTGTTGAACACAGTTCCTCCAGCAGGTTATTTGTAATATGACTGGTCTGTAATATATGTAACATATCTGGTCTGTAATATGTCTGTAATATTTGTAATATGTCTGGTCTCGTAGCTCCTGAAGGGAGTGATCTGTGTTTCAGCACCTTTCCTACGGATTACTAGCACTTGCAGTTCTCTGATTCAAATTGAGATTCATTTCTTTATTTATTTATTGAGGTCATTCATTTGTTCGTTATGTGCCATGAAGTATGATGTAAGCAGTTGTGGTCTTCCTATGACCATGATAGTCCTTGGCAAATTTTTCTACAGAAGTGGTTTGCCGTTGCCCTCTTCTTGGTAGTGTCTTTACAAGATGTTTGAACCAAGCCATTATCAATACTGTTCTAAGAATGTTCGCCTAGCATCAGTGGTCACATAACCAGGATTTATGATATGCACCGGCTGGTCAACCGACCATCCATCACCTGCTCACATGGCTTCTCATGATCCCGATCGGGTGTTACACCTTATCTTACTGACTGGAAAATACTGGGGAAATGTCTAACCTAGAGGTCCACAGATCCTTTTCTTAATGGTATTGGCCCATGGCATAAAAACAGTTGGGAACCCTTGGTCTAACCAGAATGGAAGCCATCAACAGACCCCACTGAAATAACAGAATAAACATTTGGAGGGACAACAGACTACAGATTCAAGAATCTGGAGCCTCAAATAATCTGCTGGAAGAGGTCAGCAGGTCGAGCAGCATCTGTCGAGGGAAAGGAATCAGGCTCCGTGGTCAGCCAAAGGCCCTGTATCCAAGCTTTATGATTCAGTTTCTTAGGTAGTATGTGGACTGAATGTACGTTACTAATAAATTCTATTTGTCACAACAGTGAGAGATTAGGAGGATAGCATGGTAGAAGATGGGGGATTAAAATTAATTCCTTGATAGAAGCTGGGAACACAATGAGTGAGAGTATGCTGTGTGAAAGGGAATGGTTGGGAGTAGCCTGGGATGAATGTTGCAGGATGTTCTGTAAGGACATGCAGGATCGACTTAGTTGGGCTAGAACAGGCATGGGCAAACTACGGCCCGGGGGCCTTATGCAGCCCGTTAAGCTTTTTAATCCGGCCCGCAGAACTTGATGAAATTATATTAATCAACCTTGTTAACGTTTTTTCCCCGCAATTCTGGCTTTTTGCCAATAGATGACGCACTCTATATACATTGACCTTTGTTGAGGTGCAGCGTATTACTCCACATTTGCGCTTTACTCTTTGTTCGGCTCGACCTATTTGTGTGAACAGGCGATCAGCATCATGAACATCAACAAAGCCAGCCACAGATCCAAGTTAACTGACCAACACCTCAGATCTATCCTGAGAATCGCCACAACAAAACTAAATCCAGACTTTGATGCGCTGGCTAAAAAGGGAGACCAACAACACTGTTCCCACTGAAATTAAAAATAAGTTTCTTCGTTTGTTATGTAAAAAATGCATTTGAAAATATTTTTTTCAATAAGCCTGACATGTTACATGTCATTTCTGTTAAGTGATGGACATGAGTAGTGCGCAGGTGCATGTACGTTCTCAAAATAAAAAATGCGCTCCAGATCAAATAACTCACTCCGCATACTGGCGCGCTGTCACTGTTCTGTCCTTGTGCTGGTCATTGTTGAGTTTTGGCACAGGGGACAATTGAATAAGAAGGAGCAGGACAAGTAGACCTGCATCTCCTACCGTTTTTGAAATAAAGACAGTCAGGAGGAGAGTGATGATGATAATATCTTGAAGGATAACAGAATTTTCAGTGCTTTAAAATAATAACTGTTACTATTAAAAAAGCTGTATTTTATTCATTTAATTTTCAGTGTTTTAAAAGTCATTTCAATAAATAGCTAAATACCATGGGACTTCAAAGACAGATATTTTGTTGTAATGCATTTGTTCATTTTCAATTGAAATTAAAGCACATGTTTTCTACATACCCCATGATATTTTATTTTCTCTTATGAGGTGTATTACCAAAACACTCCGTCCATCTGCTCCTGGTCCAGCCCCCCTGTCAAATTTTAGAACCCTTTGTGGCCCACAAGTCAAAAAGTTTGCCCACCCCTGATCTAGAACCTAGCCACCCCATGAGGTGCACACAGAAGCCGCTACCCTGCTCAAGAGTCAGGCTAAGACAATGAAGTTTGAGGTAAGCTTTTGATGGGCTTAGGGAGCTCTGGCATTTCTACAGTGGACAGAGAGAAAGTCCCCTACCAGACAATTCCCCCCAGTCTGTGTCATGTCTCACAGATACAGAGGAGGCTACACCAGGAGCAACGGATACAACAGATGACCCCAAAAGAATCAGATCAGGTGAGTTGCCTCACCTGGAAATACTGTCTGGGGCTCTGAATGATGATGAGGGGCGAGGTGTAGGGGCAGGGGCAGCACTTGTCTTGCTTTGAAAGATAAATCCCAGGAGGGAGATCAGTGGGGAAGGACGAGTGGATGAAGAGTTCACACAGAGAGCAACGGAATTCAGAGAGGTGGAAGGGAGGAAAAACTAGAAGTGCTCAGTGGTAGGATGCATGTGGACCCTTCCACTGTCACCATCTGTGACATCAGCTACCCAAGGGCACCGGCTCTTGCCTTGCGGAAGATCATTGATAGCATCGTATGGGAACTCGCGCAAGTTGGCTGAGGTGTCTGTCCCAACAACATCATTGTTCCTGACCACCTTGATCCTGCTGATGTGAAAGCAAAGTGTTTGCGCAGGTCGGGGGGGGGGGGGGGGGTGCCGATAGCAATCCTCATGGTATCAATCCTTGCTGGATATCCGCACAGATGTGATCAGAATAATCCTCCCAACAACCAGAATCTGCAGTCGAGTTTAATCTAGTTAGCCCAGACTCTGCCTTGCAAATTAGACACAGACAGAATATGAAGAGATGGCAACTGACTGAATTTGCCTGGGGATAGAAGAGCTGACAAAATTAACAGCGATGATAAGGTTCAGCCAGATATCAGTCAGCAGATACAACGTCAGTACGCAATGGATTGTGTAGCCTCGGGGGAGGTGGGTATGGAATCAACAGTGGATTTTCCTGCTGCGATCAATTAGTCTCTTGCTTTTGATGATCGGATTATAGCTCTTCTGCGTCTCCTCCTTCCACCTTTCAGAAGCAACGGATTTTAACAAACTACAAAGGATTCTGAAATTAAACAACTTTTTAATAAATAAAAGGGAAATGAAATATTTCCACTCTAAAGAAAGCTGGGAGATGCTACGGAGCATTTGAATCTATTGTATATTGAAGGATTTCCCAAGACTGTCCCTCTTAATCTGAAAGTCTATTAAAACAAATCTTCACTAATTGGCATCAGTTTTTGTTCTACATTGGACCTGGGCATTGCTGGCAAGACCAACACTTACTGGTAACTTGCTAACAGTGTAAAACTTCTTTCTTGAACTCCTGTAGGAGCCAAGTGGGAATATCCAGCTGCTCAGCTCAGTACCTCTAGACTAAACCTAAAGGAATTAGATTTGCAGTTGGTTTATTACAGTCATACGTACACAACGCTGGAAGAACTCAGCAGGCCAGGCAGCATCCATGAGAAATTCATCAGGAATGGGTCTCGGCCTGAAACATTGGCTACTCTTTTCTCACAGATACTGCCTGGCCTGCTGAGTTCTTCCAGCGTTGTGTATGCATTCTTTGATCCACAGTATCTGCAGTTGTATTTTTGTGTTTTTATTACAGTCATGTTGGGCATGGAGGCATAGCGGCTGGTGTAATGCTGGAAGACCGGGGTTTGATTCCTACCACTGTCTATAGGGAGTTTGCGAATTCTCCCCACGTGGGTTTCCTCCAAGTGCTCTGGATTCCTTCCACATTCCGAAGTTCAAAGTAAATTTTATTATCAAAGTGCATATACGTCACCACATAGAAGCCTGAGATTCATTTGCTTGTAGCGTAATCAGCAAATCAATGAAAGATCAACCAGAGTGCAGAAGACAACAAACTGTGCAAATGCAAATATAAATAAATAGCAATAAGTAAGGAGAACATGAGATAATGAGATTGAGTCCTTAAAGTGAGATCACTGGTTGTGGGAACTTTTCAATGATGGGGCTAGTGAGTGTAGTTACCCCCTTCTATTCAAGAGCCTGAAGGTTGAGGGGTAGTAACTGTTCTTCAGCTTGGTGGTGCTAGACCCGAGGCTCTTGTACCTTCCACCTGATGGCAACAGCTAAGAACAGAGCATGACCTGGGTATTGGGGGTGCCTGATGATGCAAGCAACACACACAAAATGCTGGAGGAACTCAGCAGCCAGGCAGCATCCATTGAAAAAAGTGCAGTTAATGTTTCAGGCCAAAAACCCTTAGGCAGGACTGGGGAAGGGTTTTGGCTCGAAACGTCCACTGTATTTTTTTCTATAGGTGCTGACTGGCCTGCGGAGTTCCTCCAGCGTTTTGAGTGTGTTGCTTGGATTTCCAGCAGCTGCAGATTTTCCCTTGTTTGCCTGATGATGGATATTGCTTTCCTATGAAAGCGTTTCATGTAGATGTGTTTAATGGTTGGGAGGGATTTACTTGTGATCTGCTGAGCCAAATCCACTACAGTCTGGAGTATTTTCCATTCAAGGGCATTGGTGTTTCCATACCAGGGCTGCAATGCAGCCAGTTAATACACTTTCCACTACACATCCATAGAAGTTTGTCAACACTTTAGATGTCATGCTGAATTGGGTTAGGGTTTGTGAGTTATGGGCATGCGATATTGGCGGAAGCGTAGCGACCCTGCGTAATACTCACAGATTTGATTTGTTGCAAACAACGCATTTCACTGAATGTTTTGATGTACGTGTGACAAATAAAGTGAATCTATTTATTATTTAAATCATGTCCCTAGGTACAGCGAAGCACTTGTATACTGTTCATACAGAGCAATTAATACTTAATGCATTGAAGTAGAACAAGGTGAAACAATAATAATGCAGAATAGAGTGTAACAGCTACAGAGAAAGTGTTGTGTAAGTAAACAATAAATTGCAAAATAATAATGAGGTAGGTCATGAGGTCAAGAGTCCAACTTATCCTACTAGTGAACTATTTAATAGTCTTTGACACTGGTTAGTCACCTGCTGAAAATGCCCCACCATGGAATTGCAACTGTAACCAGTTTATTATTATGAATAAATTCTTCTCAGGCTTCCAGCTGTGTACTGGTATTGATTTTAGCTGATGTTTCGATGACAAACACTGCCATCTTCATCAGGGATTATGCTTGGGCATGTCTAATCCAGTAGTATTTATACGTCCGTCGTCTGTCCCTCCTGATTGGTTAGTCCTCCTCTAATCAGGTTTCCGCTGTCCCACCTTGTTTACAATCAAATTACAATTCTTACATAGAGTGAGACATTAGTCTTTGTTTAAATTCTTTTCTTCTAGTTTTATTTCAATGGCTTCCTTTACCAGGCAGTCCCAAAAACCATTGGGACAGCGCAGTAGTTCTGTACTGTCAAAGGCAACCCTAAGGCCATTGCGAATGCAATGTTCTGCTACTGCCAATTCTTCCAGATTACCCAAACGGACAACACTGAGGTACAATGGAAAACCTCAATTTGCATGTCATCGATACAGATCATTGAGGTAGTGTAACTGAAAAGCAGTAACAATGCAGAATAAAGTGTCACAGTTAGAGAGAAAGTGCAGTGCAGGTCGACATTAAGGTGCAAGGGCTGGGGCGAGGTAGATTGTGAGGTCAAGAATCCATCCTATCATACTAGTGACAGTTCAATAACCTCATAACAGCTGGCCTTGAGTCAGGCTGTACGTGCTTTCAGGTTTTTATACCCTCTGCCTGAAGGAAGAGTGAAGAAGAGGGAATGTCCAGGGTGGGTGGAAGATTTGATTATGCTGGCTGCTGTACTGGGGCAGCGTTTAGGAATAGAAAGAGTCCCATGGAGAGGAGATGGAATGGGAGGTCAAAAGTGCTGATGTTTGGTCTTCTGTGCAGATGTCAGAGATGAACTGACTGGCGAAACGGGTGTGGAACAACAGTCTGAGTATGTATAAACCACTTACTGAATGCACTGGGCTTTTAACCTGCAGTACAGTTGATTTTCAGTCAGCGACACCAGAGCCAGTTTCATAGTAAGCTGCTGTAACTCAACATCTTTTCAGGCAGTTCCAGAGCACAGTTCAGAATCAGACACGTGGAGAGCAAAGCTCAGACTGGCAAGGATCCCATTTTCCCTCCCTGAAAAGTGAGAATATAGATCATACAGGATAAGTTGTGCGCTACCCCCCCCCCCCCCCCATCACTGTGGCACAGCAAGCTACGTGTCCATCTCACAGCTCCGACAAGCTGGGCTTGATTCCACTCACAGGTGAAGTCCGTATGTAGTTCATGCATTCTCCCTGTGAGGATCTGGGTTTCTCTGAGTACACTTTTGTCCTTCAACATCCCAAAAAACCATGCTGGTTGGCAGGTTAACGGGACATTGTAAATTACCCCTGGTGTTCAAGTTGGCAGGAGGCACTGGACAACAAAGAATTTGCTTCCTGAATACATTTGGGTGTATCTCATGCATTTTAGGCTGCTGGTCATGAAATTTCCACATCACGTCCCATATTTTTGAAATCACCTGTATTTGTTATTTCAATTCATAATTCAAATCAGAATAACTGATATCAAGATTAGGGAAAGCACGTTTGATGGTCCACAAATCAAACAGGTCATCATTGACAGGCAATTTGAAGAATTTCTATTGGGACTGGAGAAAATCGCATGGAAGGCATTCAGGGATGTTGTTGAAATTCTCCTTGGCAACTACAGAGCATCAAACTACATGCTGCTAGCTGACAACATGCAGACAAAACCGTGGAGTGCAACATGACACTAAAGATTCATTATTTGCATTCCCATTTAGACTTCTTCCCTGCAAATCTTGGTGCTGTCATTGACGAGCACAGTGAAAGATTTCAGCAAGACGTATCTGGAGAACTGGAATCCATCAGTGCTGGCTGATTATTGTTGGACACATAAGCCAGATGCCTCAGACACTGAGTACACATGAAAAACATCTACAAAACATTTTTTCGCTTTGTTGCAAAGCATCAGCACTGTTACGCAATTTAACACGTTATATTCAATAAAAGCTAATTTCCTGTTTCTCCAAATTCCTATGAGTAGTAAGTAGTCTGAAATTACATTATATCATAAATCTTAAAGAAATTCTGAGGATGCAACACTTTTGAAAAAAAAGTGTTGTCCAGTGAAATCGGTCAGAGATTGCTGCTCAGGTGAAAGGGAATTTCTTACAGGGAAATAATAGGACTGATGGGGCTACTCTGAAGATGACAATCATCTGAAGGGCTAAATGGCCTCCTACTGTGCTGTGAGGCATATAATCATCACCTTGCTAGCAGGGACCAGGCCTCAGGTGTGGATCCAAAGCCCCGTCCTTGAAGAGCCTTGAAGACCTTGTGACCTTGTGACAGCCTCGAACTGCAAACGGCCTTTGAACATGCCTGAGTGTCTCGGATGATCAAAGGCACTTACACCTTTCAAGCTAGTTAAATAATTAAAGAGGCAATTGGCACATCAAAAAAAAAATCATTTGAAAAAGAATTTAAAAAGCAAGATAAAAATTAACTCACTGACACATCAAGGTCAGCGACCCCATTCTAATGAACAAAGTGCTTCCTAGATCAACTGTACAAGCTGAGGGGCTAAGTTCAAAGAGCCTCTTGCCCTTTAACACAGTAAACATGGCCTAAACACCAGTGGTAGAGTGGGCAGTGTTCTGTCGTTTGGCCTCCTGCTTGACCCAGACCTTTGAGATAAAAGTCAAATTGTTGTAAAAAAAGAGGGCATCATCACCAATTATCTATGGAACATCAGGAATGTCACAGTTTAACCTATTACTGGTAGATTCTTGATCAGTAAGATCAAGGCCAGCAGTTTAATTTCTTTGTATAATGCAATTAAAATTTCCTTCTTAATATCTTGTGTGAAGTTCTCATCACCATATTACAGGAATGATGTGAGGTCTTCGATGAGAATTCAGAAGAGATAAAACAAGATTTTGCCCGGATTAGTGTCTATGAGCTATAATAAGAGGTTGAACTTAAGCCGATAAATTTGAGATCAAGGCTTGGGCCTACTGCTCTGACTGTTCTGGGGAGCCAATCTAAGGACTCAGTCTGGCTCAGAATGCTGCCTTTCGCATCTATTGTTCGTATGAAGTGTGTTTTTTCTTTTCCTCTTTCTCCGCAGTGGGTATGGTTGTCCTTTTTAAAAAAAAATTGGGTTCTTCAGGTTGCTTGCTCTGTGGCTGCCTGTAAGCAAACAAATCTCAGGGATGTAAACTGAGCCCTGCCGAAGGGTTTCGGCCCGAAACGTCGACTGTACTCTTTTCCATAGACGCTGCCTGGCCTGCTGAGTCCCTCCAGCATTTTGTGTGCATTGCTCAGATTTCCAGCATCTGCAGACTTTCTCTTGTTTGTATAACTTATACATCCTTTGACAGCAAACATACTTTGATTTGATTTGGATGAACTTGGATTGTTTGCTCTGATGTGCTGGAGGCAGAGGAGAGATCTGATAGAGGCAATTATAAGATTATAAGGTAAAGGGTTGAAAGATTTTCTCCCCATGGTAGGAAGAGTGCCAAATACTAAAGGGCAAAGCTTTAGGATAAGTGAGGGATAACTGAAATGAGATGTGCAGGATATGTTTTTTCATATCACACAGTGTCTGGAATGTGCTGCCACGGGTTACGGTGAAAGCAGTACAATAGTGACATCTAACATTAAGACGCATCTGACCCTGTAGGGAATGAAGGGATATAGATCACGTATAGGCAGATAGGGTTAGTTAAACTTGGCATCACGGTCAGGACTGACATTGTGGACTGAAGGGCCTATGCCCTTGCTAAGAGATGCACCGTGAGAGCATTCTAACTGGCTGCATCACCATCTGGAATGGGGGGGGGGGGGGTGGAGTTGTTAGGCTACTGCACAGGATTGGAATAAGCTACAGAGTGTTGTAAACTTAGTCAGCTTCATCATACGCACTAGCTTCTGTAGTATCTAGGACATCCTCAAGGAACAATGCCTCATAAAGGTGGCGTCCATCACTGAAGACCACCAACACCCAGATCATGTCTTGTTCTCATTGCCACCATTGGGAAGGACGTACAAGAGCCTGAAGGCACATACTCAATAATTCAGAAACAGATTCTTCCCCACGCCATCAGATTTCTGAATGGACATTGAACTCACAAACACTAACTCACTACATTTTTTAATTTCTATTTTTGCCCTACTTATATAATGTAACTATTTATTATATATTTACATACGCACTCACTGTAATCCAGTTTTCTCTATTATCATGTATTGCATTGTACTGCTGCCGCAAAGTCAAGAAATTTCACAACATGTGCCTGTGATAAAGCAAACACGAGGAAATCTGCAGATGCTGGAAATTCAAGCAACACACACGAAATGTTGGTGGAATGCAGCAAGCCAGGAAGAATCTACAGGGAGAAGCACTGTCGACATTTCGGGCCAAGACTCCTCGTCCTGATGAAGGGTCTCAGCCTGAAATGTTGACATTGCTTCTTCCTATAGATGCTGCCTGGCCTGCTGCGTTCCACCAGCATCTTGTGTGTGTTTCCTGGGATATTAAACCTGATTCTGAGGGATTTGTTTTTGGACGTGCATGTCAGTTGACTCATTTGGCCATTGCTAACTATCTTAGGCCCACTGATTTTGTGGCACTGGTGTCTTAATGAGAAGAAATCACACCAGCCATAAAGCCTACTTGAGCCAGGCAATGTAACACACAGAGACACACACACACACACTCAAAAATGTCTTCCTGCTGTTTATCCTAAACTAATTCATACAATGCTTTTATCTCTCATTTTTTATCCACAAGCTGATATATAATTACTTTTTTCCACATTTGATGCATATGCTTTTATACTTATTATTGCAAATTTTAGATCTACTCAATAATCCAGTAGAAAAATCAGCCATCTATTTTCTCTGCTGCTTTTCTGCTCTCCTACAGAAAGCAATTTATTAGAGTTACCCAGCCTGGGGCGGGAAAGCAACATCCTTCCATTAGCCACCAGTTATGAAGAGGTTTAAATCCTTGGTTTTTAAATGGAAGGCGTGAAATTATTTGGGACCAGTTTTCATATCACACAACGGCCCGTCAGCCAACCATGACTGTACTCACTATCAAACATCAATCCTGCACTAATCTCCCCAGATTCTGTCACTCACTCACACACAGAGGAGGCTAATTAATTTGCCAATCAGCGAGTCTTTGGGATATAGGAGGAAACCCATACAGTCGCAGGGCGCATATGCAAACTCAATATGGACTACACACAGTAGCCACTTTGTTAGGTATGCTTGTACACCTGCTCATTAATGCAACAATCTCATCAGCCAATCATGTGGCAGCTATTCAATGTATAAAAGCACAGGGACATGGTCAAGAGGTTCAGTTGTCATTCAGACCAAACTTCAGAATGGGGAAGAAATGTGATCGAAATTACTTTGACCATGGAATGATTGCTGGTGCCAGACAGGGTGGTTTGAGTATCTAAGAAACTGTTGTTTTCCTAGGATTTTCATGCATAACAGATTCTATAGGAAATGGTGCGAGAAACAAAAAAATTTTCAGTGAGTGGCAGTCCTCTGGGCGAAAATGCCAGAAGAGAATGACCAGACTGACTTAAGCTGACAGGAAGGCGACAGTAACTCAAATAACCACATTACACCAGTGATGTACAGAAAAAAGACATTTCTGAATGCATAACACGTTGAACTTTGAAGTAGTTGGGCTATAGCAGCAGAAGACCATGAATATATTCTCAGTGGCGACTTCATTAGGCAGCCAAGTTTGAACCTGGATCACTGGAGGTGAGACAATAGTCCTACTAGCTGTACCAATGTGCTATTTATGCACATTAATCCTCTCAGTCTGTGTTCAATATCAAAGGGCCATATGTTTGCCTTTCTGGCAAATGCTCCTGCAAAGTACAGAATTGTGTTTCCCTCACCTTCGTTCTGAAATCATTGCCTGAGCTATGCAGGCAAAACTGAGACAGGTGTATGTTGGGGCTGAATGGTAGCATAGTGTTTAGCACAATGCTTTATAGTTCCAGCAACCAGGTTCAATTCCCAAGGTGGTCTGTAAGGAGTATTTTACATTCTCCCCTTGGATTTCCTCCGGGTGCTCCAGTTTCCTGCTACAGTCCAACAAAGTACCGATTGATAGGTTAATTGGTTATTGTAAGTTGTAACGTGATTATGCTAGGGTTATATTGGTGTTGCTGGGTGGTGCATTTCAAAGGGTGGAAGGACCTGTTCTGTGCTGCATCTCATGAAATGAAAATAAATAAATGAATAGACATAGACACTGATGGTATAAGGGGCTGCTCTTGGGTTTTGATGACATTATTGGCTCTAAGGCACTCTGAGATATCCTGAAAGATGCAATGTTAAAACAGACCATCTTTTTCCTTTTATTAGAGTCAACCAGAGACTCCATCCTATCTTGTGTAATCACTTTCCTGTGCATAAGCAGCCCAAGACATATGGCAGAACAAGATTTCCATGCAGTTAAGCACAATTGACAGAAGAACAACCTTTGTTCATGCTCTCATTGGAAGACACTGAGCTCCTTCTGGTCCCGAACAATGCATGATGGAATGACACTGCATTCTGGTTGTGCTAACCAGGTTTTGGAAAGCATCAGCGCTCTGCATTTCAGATCAGTCTCCACTGAATAGATCAGCCCGAACAAGGAGATGCTCCCTGACCCAACGGCGAAGGGTTCATACAAGACATGACAACAGATCAGAACCAGAATCACTTTATTGCCCAAACATGAAACATACCAGAACCGATTGCGGTTCAGTGCCAAGCATAAAACACCAGGACAATAATGTTGTATATTTAACAATTCAATAATATTTGAGTAAGCTTGTATATATGTTGCTGATTTAGCATTCTTTTTCCTTTAAATAATTCCTTACAGGTTATATGCACAAATACTTTAATTGCATACGTCATCACGCTACCACGTGATATGTGCACTCCTCGCTTAAAGAAAAGAGGAAGATACATGCCTATCTCGGACTCTTTGAATTAGTTTAATGTTTTGAAGTTACAAGACACGGGACAACACCAAAACAGGCAATACAATAGCAACCACCGATTCACAAGACAACCGTGCAAACAGCCATTAGCAATAACAATTAGTATAACAGTCACATGTGAAAATGTCAATAATCAAACTTAAATAAATGAGAACATGTGAACAGACTCAATAATTCTCATCAGAAAAAGGAGGGAAAGCAAGACCATTTAACAGATGTTGTGCAGTGACAGGGTATTACACCTGAGTGAGTTTTGTTGAGAAGCTGGGTAGCTCCAGGAAAGAAGCTTCAGTGATGACGTGTAGTCCTGGTGGTGATGGACTTGTGGCATCTCCCTGATGGCAATTTAGTGAATAGGAGACTGCTAGAGTGGGTGGAGTCAGCATTAATTTTTTTCGGCTTTCTCTTCACTCTGGCAATGAACGGGTCTTTTAATGTCGGTAGCTGATGGCCAATGATGTGTGGCCCACGACTTGGAGGGAGAGGAAGTGGTGGGAAACCAAACGGTGATAGAGATGGTCACAACTTTCTCAATGATAGCTGTGTAAAAATTCATTGCGATATGCGCGGAGATGTTAAGTTTCCTGAGTTGGTGTCGAAAGGACAATCTCTACAGGGCTTTCCTAGTGATGAGCATAACGTGCTTGTTCCTCTTCAATGTGTTGGTAATGGTAGCTAATAAACAATGAAGCGCAACACAGAAGGAAATGTACAAGTAGAACAAATGGAAATGTGGCTGGGGAAAGCTACTTGCTTGAATCCTCAAGCTAGAAACAATTGTGGTCAGATGGCAGGAGGCCAAATGCAGTGTTCCATGAGCACTCTTGACATCTGGAGGATAGGTTATACCCTTTCCAGGTGGCTATCGAATGCAGTGTGTAGGCTGGGTTAGGCTGCTACATTCTCTTAGATAAGGGGCCAACCAACACCTGGAGCAAGATGTCAGAGGTCAGTTGTTTTGAAGTGAACCCCAGTGTGACGGGAGGAATAAGAATGAAGGAAATAATGTCTCCTATTGCTCGAAGTCTCCAGATCTCGTAAGGCTTTTGCAGTGAATTGTGAATGTAAAGTTATGACTTAACTTACTTACTGCTGTACAGAACAAGGCCTTTCTACCCACTGTGTCCATGCTAGTCCCCAGCATTGCATTCCCATCCGCCTATTCCCCCGCTTATTTCCCTGCAGTCAGATACCATTTTCTCATTCAAATCCCCTTTCTTCCTTTTGTCATTTGCCTGCCTTTTTGCCAGCAGCCAACTTACCTCCAAGTACATCATAAACACAAAAGAATCTGCAAAAGCTAGAAATCTTCAGAGATATATACACACACACACACGCACAAAATGCAGGAGGAACTCAACAAAATCAGGCAGCATCTATGAAGGGAAATAAACAGCTGACATTCCAGGTCTGATGAAGGGTGTCAAATGTCGACTGTTTGCTCCCCTCCACAGACACTGCCTGACTTGCTGAGCTCCTCCAGCATTTTGTGCACGGACCTCCCCGTATGCCGATGGGATACGGCAGGTAACCAGTGACACCTCATGGGGAATCCTAAACGCACAGAGAGAAACCGTGCAAAAACTACACACTGATGGCACCAGAGGTCAAGATTGTGTCCACATCTTCTGGAACTGGGCACTTACTGCTGGGTCACTCTGCACCCTGCACTTTTCCAGTGTTTTCCTGCTGCAATTCAAATTAATGTCCTTGTTTTCCTATCACAGCTGTAAAATATGAGGCTGGACCATCGAACTGCCATTACTGTTGGGACAGTGGCATTTTCAATCCTGCAGTCTATTAAGCAGATACATCAAATGACAGCAAAGCAGTAAATGGAAGCCACATTTTTTAACAAATTATAGCCTACTTCAAGTTCGGGCAGCCAAACACTTAACGGGGAATATGAATGGAGACAGGAAACAGATTTTTCAAATTATTGGGGACTTAACCTCGAGTATAAAACTTCAGCTAACATCTAAAGAGTGAACTGCTTCTGCATCAATGCACACCCCTCAGCAAAGTCAGCATTTTTCCCGAAGGTTCAGAGGATTCCAGCTTTTATAATGAATGACATAACTTGGTGTGTCTGTATCGCACGTTCGCACACAACGGCCTGGTGTAGACCATGGCTTTTCACCACTTCGAAACTGAACTGCACCAGTGGACATTTATTTAATTAATTAATTTACTGAGATACTGTGCTTAGTAGGCCCTCCCAGTCTTTCAAGCCGTCCCAACTGGCAATCCCCCAATTTCATCTGAGCCGAAGCACAGGACAATTTACAATGACAAATTAACCTAGCAACTGGTACACCTTTGGACTGTGGGAAGGAAACTGTAGTACCCAGAGGAAACTCATATAGTCACGGGGAGGACATACAAATTCCCTAGGGGCAGTGGCCTGTACCCCTTATTGAACCCCTTACTGTACTGTCTGTAGTGTAACATGTTGTGGTAACTGTTATGCTGCTGTGCTGCCCCTAAATGTAGACTAGATCTTGCCCATTAATGTAGGCTACATTTTGTAGAGAGGTAGTGTTATACAGTCTCCTCACTCTGAAAGAGGACTTTTGGCCCATCAAGTCTATGCTAGCCTGGTTTTCTGCCTAGTCCCATCCACCTGCACCTGATCCATAGCTCTCCATCCTCCTCTTTTCATCTACCTATCAAAAACTCCCTTAAATTTTAAAATTTAACTTGCATCCACCACTTCCGCTGGCAGCTTGTTCCACACTCTCACCACCCTCTGAGTGAAATTTTCCCTCAGGATCCCCTAAAGTATTTTACCTTTCACCCTAAACCTATAACTTCTAGTTCTCGTCTCACCGAATACGAGGAAAATAATGCCTGCAAGCATTCACCCTATCTATATCCGTCAGATCTTTATAAACATCTATAAGAACGTAAGAAATAGGAGCAGGAGTAGGCCCTCTGGCCCATCGAGCCTGTCCCGCTATTCAATAAAATCATGGCTGATCTGTCCGTAAACTCAGCTCCATCTACCTACCTTTCCCCCATAACCCTTAACTCTCTTACTATGTAAAAACCTATCTAACTGTTTCTTAAATATATTTAGTGAAGGGGCCTCAACTGCTTCCCTGGCCAGAGAATTCCACAGATTCACCACTCTCTGGGAAAAACAGTTTCTCCTCATCTCTGTCCTAAATCTTCTCCCCAGAATCTTGAGGCAATGTCCCCTAGTTCTAGTCTCACCTACCAGTGGAAACAACTATATATATCTAAGATCTCCCCTTATTCTCCTGCACTCCAGGGAATAAAGTCCTTTTCAGCTTTTCCCTATAACACAAGCCTCAAGCATCCTTGTTAACTTTCTCTGAATTCTTTCAAAGTTATTGATAACTTTCCTGTGGTAGCTGACCAGAAATGTACACAGTACTCCAAATTTGGCCTTACCAATTGATGCACCATCAATAACTCTCTCTGAGACATGAAGGCAAGATATCAGCTTTTATTGACTGGAAGAAAGAACCAGCAGTGAGTGACCACCATACTACATCCCGGAGGGCCAGGCTCAGGCCTCAATCGCCTTTATACCGGGGTCTGTGGGAGGAGCCACAGGAGCAGTCAGCAGGGGGCGTGTCCAGACAGGTATATGTAGTTCACCACACCAATGTCGTATATAACTTCAACATAACATCCTGTTTCTAATTTTGACACATTGCCCTAATTTATGAAGGCCAATGTGCCAAAAGCTCACTATCGACCTGGGAATGCATTTCCATAATTCCTTGAATGTGGCCAGATACACCTCCATATTCTGTGTAAAAATGGGAGAGTCCTGAAAAAAAGAGGACTCTGATCCAAGTTAACCTGCTGAGTAATTAAAACTAAAATATGTGGAAACTTCTCCTTGGACAAAATGGTAACTCCTTGGAACTGGAGAATTGTGGAGGCTAGATCATTTCAGGCAGGGAGAGATAGACCTTTTGAAAAATTTGGTGATCTAGGACAGAGAGATAGATCTCCCGTGATCATATAGAATGGTTGAGATAGATCTCCCGTGATCATATAGAATGGTAGAGATAGATCTCCCGTGATCATATAGAATGGTTGAGATAGATCTCCCGTGATCATATAGAATGGTTGAGATAGATCTCCCGTGATCATATAGAATGGTTGAGATAGATCTCCCGTGATCATATAGAATGGTAGGGAAGAATTGAGAAGCCAACTAGCCAACTCATGCTTCCATTTCCTTGTGTACTAGTGATGACGTCAAAATTGATCATAACCGGAGGCTGTAATTTGTCCATTTCCTTCATATCTGTGTCGATCAAAGTGTAGTTGGTGAAACAGACCAACATTTCTGGGCCTCTGTACCTCCCTGTGCAAATGGATCCTTGACTTGGTGATAACATATTCTCCTCATTGATGATCAACACTGGCGCACCTCTAGGGTGTGTGCTTAGCCCACTGCTCTACTCTCTCTATACCCATGACTGTGCAGCTCAAATACCATCTATAAATTCGTTGATGATACAGCCATTGTTGATAGAATCTCAGCTGGAGACGTGAGGGTGTACAGGAGCAAGGTATACCAGCTAGTTGAGTGGTAACCCTGGAGTGGTAACCAGCAACCCTGGACTCAATGTCAGTAAGACAAAAGAGCTGATTGTGGACTTCAGGAAGAGTAGGACGAAGAATCACAAACCAATCCTCATAGAGGGAAATGAAGTGGAGAGAGTGAGCAGTTTCAAGCTCCTGAGTGTCAAGATCCCCGAGAATCTAACCTGGTCCCAACACATCAATGCAGCTATAAAGAAGCAAGACAGCAGCTATATTTCATTAGGTGCTTGAAGAGATTTGGTTCGTCAACTAAAACACACAAAAACCACTACAGGTGTACTGTGGAGAGCATTCTGACAGGCTGCATCACTGTCTGGTATGTGTGGGGCTACAGCATAGGACCAAAAGGTAATTAGGAGCCGAGAGGTAATGTTGCAGCTATAAAGGACCCTGGTCAGAACCCACTTGGAGCAGTGTGCCCATTTCTGGTCGCCTCACTACAGGAAGGATGTGGAAGCCGTAGAAAGGGCGCAGAGGAGATTTACAAGGATGTTGCCTGGATTGTAGAGCATGCCTTACGAAAACAGTTTGCGTGAACTCAGCCTTTTCTCCTTGGAGCAACGGAAGACGAGAGGTGACCTGATAGAGGTGTATAAGATGATGAGAGGCATTGATCATGTGGATAGTCAGAGGCTTTCTCCCAGGGCTGAAATGGTTGCCACAAAAGGGCACAGGTTTAAGCTGCTGGGGAGTAGGTACAGAGGAGATGTCAGGAGTAAGTTTTTTATACAGAGAGTGGTGAGCACATGGAATGGGCTGCCGGCAACGGAGGTGGAGGTGGATACGATAGGGTCTTTTAAGAGACTTTTGGATGGGTAAATGGAGCTTAGAAAACTAGAGGGCTTTGGGTAACCCTAGTAATTTCTAAGGTAGGGATGTGTTCGGCACAACTTTATGGGCCGAAGGGTCTATTTTGTGTTGTAGGTTTTCTACATTTCTATGAAAGAAGCTACAGAAAGTCATAAAATTAGTCAGCTCCATCTTGGGTATTAGCATCCAAGATACCTTCAAGGAGCGGTGCGTCAGAAAGGCGGAGTCCATTATTAAGGATGCCCATCACCCAGGACACACCCTCTTCTCACTGTTACCATCAGGAAGGAGGTACAGAAACCTGAAGGCACACACTCAGCGATTCAGAAACAGCTTCTTCCCCTCTGACATGCGATTCCTAAATGTATATTGAAGCCATGAAACTACCTCACTTTACATGTAATTTCTGTTTTTGCACTATTTTAATCTATTCAATATACATACATATATAATATATAAATATATATATATATACACACACACACACACACACACACATATATATACTGTATATACTTACTGTATCTGTTTTACTTACTTATTTTTTCTTTATTCTATATTATTATGTATTGCATTGAACTGCTTTTGCCAAGTTAACAAATTTCACAACATATGCTGGAAATATTAAACCCAATTCTGATTCTTATCTCATTAGCAGTAGTGTGATGTTCAAGTGTGAATGGAGTTGTGAGGAACATTCTACATTCTTTCAGCTGTGGTCCAAATAGATACATTGAGGCATGGTAGCGAAGTGGTTAGCACAACACCTTACAGTACAGGTTCAATTCCCACCAAACTGTAAGCAGCTTGTATCTTCCCTCTGTTTCCTCTGGGTGCTCTGGATTCCTCCCACAGCCCAAAGATGTACCAATTGGCAGGTTAATTGGTCATCGTAAATTGTTCATGTTTAGGCTAGCATTAAATCAAAGGATTGCTGTCCGAGGGGCTGAAAGAGCCTACTCTCCGCTGTATTTCATCAATCAATACACAAACAAATAAAAACATGGAAAATCTCAAGGTCATTCTGATACTGCAACAATTGAGTAAGATGAAGAAACAGGAATAAAGATTACAAGAACCTGCAGAGAGTATCGAACTCAGCCCAATACATCACCGGTACTATCCTCCCTGCCATGATAAGTATCTTCTTGAGATGCGGCATCAAGAAGGCAAACTCTAGCATCAAAGATCCTCACTATCCAGGCCACACCATCTTCTCACGCCTAGCATCTGTAGTATGTACAGAAAACTAAAGTCCCAAATCACTAAATTTAAGAAGAGCTTCTTTCCCTGCGATCATTTGGTTCTTAAGGCAACCTGCACTATCCAAATCACTATACAACACTACGACCACTTTGCACTATAATGGTCATTTTCATTCCAATTGTCTTCTTTCTTACATACATTTGCATAATTTATATTTGATGTGTTTTTCTTATTAATGTTGCGTATCTGATGCAAGGTGCCTGTGGTGCTACTGCAAGGTTTTCATTACACCTGTTCGTGCTTGCACCTGCTCATATGACAATAAACCCATCTTTGAACAGAGATCCCTCCTGTCACCGTACAGCTTAATTGCTATGTGAGTAATTCTAAAACACTACCAGATGTGAAATTTGCTAAATGAGCTGTGCAAAAATCAACAGGACCCCATGCAGGTACTTTACGACTGAATAAAAGGAGTACACAGCCCAGATCTACGGGCAACACGATAGTATAGTGGTTAGCACATTGCTTTACAGTTCCAGCGACCAGGGTTCAATTCCCACAGCTGCCTGTAAGGAGTTTACACATTTTCCCCAAGACTACATGAGTTATCTCCGGGTGTTCTGGTTTCCTCCCACAATCCAAAGACTGACCAGTTGGTAGGTTAATTGCTCACCATACATTGTCCCTTGATTAGGCTAGGATTAAATCGGGGTTACTGGGTGGTGCAGCTTGTAGGACCAGAAGGACCTATTCGGCATTATACCCTATTAAATAAATAAAATACCTACTGAAAAGAACAAGCAATTAGTTCACTGGACAGGAACTGTTCTGAGCCTTACTGGAAGAGCTCAGCAGGTCAGGCAGCATCTGGAGAAATGAGTAGATGATTGGCACTTCAAGCCAAGACCCTTCTTCGAGACACATGAGGAAGTTTCGGCTGAACTCAAGTGTGATGAAACCTGATATGTTGCATACCTGGATGACCTCCATTTCGTTTGGAGGGATGGTTTGGATCCACGGGATAAGCACAATGCAAGAACCAGTATATTATTAAACAGCAAGGGAGGACTGCAGCAGCTACAAAGGAAATTCAATTCTCACATCATTCTGAAGGCATTTGCCAGTCATTTTAATGGACTGGACTAATTAATTAGCAGGACATACTCAAACGCTGTGAATTTAGAGACACAAGAATCATGTTATACATGATCTTAGATTCCTAGAGAGCACTTCTCTTAATTGAATCATAGAGCTCTACATCTTCTTTTAATTTTTTTCCCATCAAATCCAAGAGAACTGCCTGTAACAGCAAAGACAATTCTGTTATCTTTGTGATCTCGTCAAAGAGACAGTAAATGTCTGCAATAGATACTAGGGGATAGCTGGACCTGAACTTTCATTCATTCCTTACACGACAATATGGCCAGCTCCATCCAGTCTTCCAGCCTTATTTTTGTTCATTTTTTGATGAAAAACAAGGCAAACCAAGGCTGTGTTTTGACCCCTGCTCTAGCTACCTGTTCCTGTGTACTCCTGAAAACACTTTGTGGCCCTTCGGACACAAATCAGGCTGTTTCGACTGATGATGGTGCCTCAGATTCTGATCATGAACTTGTCTGTGCTGAAGCAGATGCTGGATAGAGAATCAACTTCAGCAGCTTCAGTATCATTACACGGAGCATTGAGGTAGAACAAGCTGAAACAACAGCAACACAGAATATAGTGTAAAAGCCGCGGAAAAAGCACAGTGCAAGTGGACAGTAAAATGCAAAATCATGACGTGGTAGATTGTAAGGTTGCAAACGCACTCCTTACACAGATGCATTCATACCCATGCACAAAAATTGCCCTGACACGATGTTGAGTGTTGTACACATCAACATCTTCCCCAGTATATTCCCATAATGGTCCTAAAGTCTGCTGATGTGCTCGGGTTGGTTCTATGGTGCTATCCCCACCATACACAGCAAGATATTCCATTTCTTTAGCCACAGGGATGTATAAATGTGTATATATTGTTCGTATACAGTATTTAAGGTAGATACTTCTGTTTATTTTGTAATGTGATTGTAACTACATTGTGGGATGCATCATATTCTAATTCAGGTGTAGGCTCAAGTTCATTTTGTTGGTAATTAAGGATGCTAATTCCTAGTCCCTAAAGAAAGAGCTCATTGCCCTCATTTGGGAGAGAGATTGGGTCTGCCAGGAGTTCACAGTAGACAGGCATACGTATGGAGCTATTATTGTGTTTTCTGGTAGATTGTTTTTTGTAAATACAGTCGGCCCTCCTTATCCGCGGGCAATTGGTTCTGGGACACCCTGCTGATACCAAAGAAGCATGGATGCTCAAGTCCCTTATTTAACCTGGCTCAGTGCGGTGGTCTTTAGGACCCAGCGGAACCATGGACCTTATTTAACCTGTCTCAGTTCAGTGGACATTAGGACCCGGTGCAGCTCTGAATCCGCAGTGTTTCTGTTCACAAAAATAATCACGATCACGATTGAAAATAAAGTGTAAGTAATAAAGCGATCGGAAAGAGGTGAAACACCATCGGTCATTGGAAAAGCGTTAGGCTACAGTTGGTCAACGATCGGAACAATTTTAATGAAGCATGTGAAAGGCCCTGCCCCGATGAAAGCTACAATTATTACTAAGCAACACAATTGTTTAATTATTGAAATACATACATTTCAAGTGTTTTATTTGTATAGAAAGGTAAAATATATACCATATACAAAGACAAACGTTTGACTAAATAACACTGAATAATACCAGATGTACCTGTTCCAACTTCAAATCCGACTTGAAGACGGACTCAGGAACCGAACTCGTTCATAACCCGGGGACTGCCTGTACTTCTAAATCATCTCTAGATTACTTATAATACCTAATACAATATAAATGCTATGTAAACAGTTGTTATACTATTGTTGAGGGAATAATGATGAGAAAGTAGTCTATACATGCTCAAACGACGAGTGCTGGAGAGAGAACTTCCCGATCCGCGGTTGCTTGAATCTACGCATGTGGAATCCGCGGATAAGGAGGGCCGTCTGTATTGGCATTTTTCTCTTCTTTGCTAATTTTGTAAGTTTGACATTTGACGCACATGAAGTGCTAAGCGACTCCCGCCATTTTCTCCTTTGGTCACAACTCACGTTTTAACAAAAGTCCAGGGTTCTTATTGTACTTGGGAATCATTTATTAGTCTTATAATAGCTGAATAGAAGTTGCCCTTGACAACTATGCGGTATGTGATTTCAGGCATTTGCATCCTCTGCCTGACGGGAGAGGCGGAAGAGAGAACGTACAGTGTGGATGGCTTCTTTGATTATGCTGGCTGCCTTCGAGGTGGCAAGAAGTTTAAAGTCCATGGAGGGAAGAGTGGTTTCATGATGTGCTGGGTTGCTGGAAAAAATAATTGGAGAATGGGACTACTCAGTGAATGGTATAGACTAGATGGGCTGAAGTGGACACCCTTGACATTAGGAATCATGGCAATATGGCAATGGGAAGTAATGTGCCACCATAACTATCATGGGTTTCAACACTACCACAGCTGACGCCAACACCCTGGGCAAGGCTTTTCTACCACAGGTCACTCAACTCCAACAGACAATGACGCTTTCAGTGGTGACACAGAATTGGCTCTTTTAGTCATCAAAAGAAATCCAGAACAAAGGACGGCCTGAAGAAAGCTTGAAATCTGCATGCCCATCACCTCAGGTAAATGGAAGGACACCAAACATCATAGTACATTGGTTGCCGGGTTACTCAGACAAATTGTGCCAATATCAAATAAGCATTTTTAGCATGCTCTGTAGAAGGAAAATGAGAGCTACTTTCAGGTCAGTGACGGTCTTCCAGCACACCATTCTCTTCAAATCCCCAGTGTAGCTTTAAAGCTGCTCAATTGTACTTGAGGTGCAGTTAGGGGCCTGGTCATGCCTGCCTCAATGTGATCCTCAGACATGGATTCACAGATTAGAGGAACAGGGCACAGAATAAATGAATACTACAGTTTTGAATGACAAACACCATGGGGACATCTTCATGGTGTGAACAAATGAAAGAAACCAGGAAAAGTACTTCCACAGGGGTACAGTGAGATGGCAAATGTTTAGAGAATAAACTAACTCATGGGCCAGACACCTAGAATATAGAACAGCACAGGAATGATGTACTGATCTAATTAAAGGCCCAACTAAACTAATCATTTCTGCCAACACAATGTCCATAACTCTCCATTCTCTGCATATTCATGAGCTGATCTAAAAGCATCCCCACACTTGTATTGCACTTGCTTCTACTACTATCCCTGGCAGTGCATTAGAGACACTAAACCTCTTCTGTGTTAAAAAAAAAACATTTGCCCTGATTTGGACAAATGCTGGAGGAACTCAGCAGATCAAGCAGCATCTACAGAAAGGAATAGACAGTCAATGTTTTGGGGCGAGACCCTTCATGAGGTCCTAGTGAAGGGTCTCAGCCCAAACTGGACCCCCTACAATTCGTCTACCGACACAACCGATCGACAGATGGCGCAAAAGCCACTGCTCTACACATTGTCGTTACAGATCTGGAGAAGAAGGATGCTTGTGTGAGAATGCTATTCTTGGGCAACAGTTCAACATTCAACACCATAGTTCCATCCAGGCTTGACAGGAAGCTCAGAGACCTCGGCCTTGACCCTGCCTTGAGCAGATGGATCTTAGATTTCCTGTCGGGTCACCAGCAGGTTGTAAGAGTGGGCTCCCTCACCTCCAACCCTCTGACTCTCAACACAGGAGCCCCTCAGGGCTGCATACCGAGTCCCCTCCTTTACTCCCTGTATACCCATGACTGTATCACCACCCACAGCTCCAATCTGTTAATTAAATTTGCCAACTACACTACATTGATTGGCCTTGTCTCAAACAATAATGAGGTGGCCTATAGGGAAGAAGTCACCTCTCTGACATGGAGGTATCAAGAACACAAACTCTCCCTCAATGTCGCAAAAACAAAGGAGCTTGTTGTGGATTACAGGAGAAATGGAGACGGGCTACCCCTGTTGGGGTTGAGAGGGTAAACAGCTTCAAGTTCCTCGGCATCCACATCACCGAGGACCTCACATGGTCTGTACACACAAGCTGTGTGGTGAAAAAGGCACAACAGCACCTCTTTTACCTCAGGTGGGTAAGGAAATTTTGTATGGGCCCCTAACTCCTAAGAACCTTCTATAGGGGCACAATTGAGAGCATCCTGACTGGCTACATCACTGCCTGGTATGGGAACTGTATCTCCCTCAATCGCAGGACTCTGCAGAGAGTGGTATGGATAGCCCAGTGTATCCATAGTTGTGAACCTCACACTATTCAGGACATTTACAAGGATGGGTGTGTAAAAAGGGCCCGTAAAATTATTGGGGACCCAAGTCACCCCAACCACAGTCTATTCCAGCTGCTACCATCCAGGAAACGGTACCGCAGCATAAAAGCCAGGACCAACAGGTTCCGGGACTGCTTCTTCCACCAGGCCATCAGACTGATGAACTCACGCTGACTTGAGTATACTCTACAGTACATTGAATGTTCTATTTAATATAAATTATTGTAAGTTACTATGATTGCACATTTAGTTGGAGATGTAACGTAAAGATTTTTACTCCTCATGTAAGAAGGATGTAAGAAATAATGTCAATTCAATTCCTCCAGCATTTTGTGTGTGTTGCCTTGGATTTCCAGCATCTGCAGATTTTCTAGTGCTTGTGTTGCCCTGAATATACTGGTTCTCCTAACTATCTATGCCTCTCAATATTTTAAATATTTGTCAGGTCTCTCCACCGCCTCTCCCTGGCCTCTGCCACTCCAGAGAAAACAACACCAGTTTGTTCTCAATCAAAATGCAAACTGCTGGAAAAAGTCAGCAGGGCAAGCAGCAAGGAGACACAGAGGCTGCAAGTGCTGAGATCTGGAACGACCAACAATCTGCTGGAGGAACTCAGCAGCATCTATGGGAGGAAAGCGCTCATCAACATTTCAAATCAAAATCCTGCCTCAGGACTGACCAGCATTACTAAAAGATGAGGTCAAATAGGCCAACTTAAATTTGACATCTCTAATGTTCAGGAGCAGAAAATAAAAACAAGGAAAGCTTTTCAATCCATTCCAACACACTGGTATTGATTTGAATTAGCTCGCTGAAGATAAGGTGGCAGCCAGCAATGTAGCAATTCCCAAACGTGAGGGAATTACAGGCATCCATTAGTCTCGAGAGACCATGGATTTGAGCCTTGGAAAGTTTCCAGGGCCCAGGCCTGGGCAGGGTTTTATGGGAGCCCATGCTGTAAGTCTCCCCTCTCCACGCCACCGATGTTGTCTGAGGGAAGGGCAAGGGCCGATACAGCTTGGCACCGGTGTTGTCGCAAAGCAATGTGTGGTTAAGTGCCTTGCTCAAGGACACAACACGCTGCCTTGGCTGAGGCTCGAACTAGTGACCTTCAGATCACTAGACCAACACCTTAACCACCTGGCCACGTGCCGTGAGGGAATACCAGAAGATCATTGCCCATGCAGAGATATGCTCTATCCCCTTCACAGATTTTAAAAGTAGTGAAAGGAAAGGTAAAAGGGAGTAAACAAAATAGCAAGAAGGTATATTAGAGAAAGAGACAGAAATAGAGATGGACTGAGACAATGAGAAGTACCAAAAGTAAATGAAAGGGAGCAAAAGAATCAAGGAAGCAAAAGAAATTTTAAAAAGGAGAGAAGGGGAAAATTTTTAAAAAGTAATAGGATGCATATCTGAAAATGTACAGTCAGGTCTGGATGAAATGGGCAAATTTTACAAAGGTTGAAATGACAAACAAATTTCATCTTACCCCAATATAACATTCAATAGTGAGAAACGGAAGGAATATTATTTCAGAGGCTATATGGTTGCGGTTCGGACATTAAACTATGAAATTACTGGTGGCAACACTGAACCTATCACAGGCCATTTGCTCTGGCCCATTACCACTAACCTAGTTTCTCAAGCCTGGTCATTCATATAAAAAGCCTATAGAGCACTATTACAAATCCATTACCGCAGGACATTTTCATTGACAGCTGCTTGCTCAACCAGTAACTGGCTTCATTGAGGTTTCTTCAGAAACCATAAATCCGTATTCCAGGGGAGTGGTTCTGCTTCACCTATAACTGCTTGACGGACAATTAGGATAAATTTTAGTCAACACCCCCTCTTTAAATCGGTGGCATGGGGTCAGGTTAAATGATAACCCTCCAAGACTCTGAAATCTAATTCCTGCAATGTACTCCTTATAGGATTCAGAGTAACCAGCGGCAAAAGATTCAGTGGCTGCTTCTTCCTCAAATCTATCCCCAGAACTGGCTATCCTAAGCCATGAACTCAGGAGTCCAGGATCTGACACCCCCCGGGACACTTCACTACCCAAACCAAAGTTAACAGGGTTAAAAAGGTTGATTTGGAGACAATTGGAG
This sequence comes from Hypanus sabinus, assembly GCF_030144855.1. NCBI lineage: Eukaryota > Metazoa > Chordata > Chondrichthyes > Myliobatiformes > Dasyatidae > Hypanus > Hypanus sabinus. Next base: position 20,163,123 of record NC_082706.1, read on the forward strand.
GTGGTTGGAGAATGGGGTTGAGAAGAGTAATCAATCAGACATGATAAAATGGTGGGCAGATTTGATGGCCTGAATGGCCTAATTCTGATCCTGTATCTTATGGAACATGGAGAACGCATTCCTGCAAATGGATGGAGGGGCAATGCCTTATATTCCACCTGTGTGGCCTCCACCCTAATGGCATGAACATTGATTTCTCCTTCCAGTAAAAAAATCCTCCCCTTCCCCTCTTCCTTTATTCCACACTCTGACCTTTTACCTCTTCTCATCTGCTATTACCTCCCCCCCCCCCCCAGGGTCCACACCTCTTATGGCCCACTCTCTTCTCCTATCAGATTCCTTCTTCTCTAGCCTTTGACCTTTCCCACCCATCTGGCTTCACCTATCACCTTCTAGTTATCCTCCTTCCCCTCCTTCCTCCTTTTTATTTCGGCATTTTCCTGTTCCTTTTTAATCCAGAAGAAGGGTTTTGGCCTGAAACGTCAACTGTTCTTTCATTTTCATAGACGCTGCTTGACCTGCTGACTTCCTTCAGCATTTTGTGTGTGTTGCTTGAGGTGTGCTATTGTTATCTTTCTTGTAGTTCAACTTTCTTAAGCTTGCTTGAATTTTTATATAATCACCTATATACATGCAATTGCTCAGTGAGTTTATAGTTCCTTTTGCATTTTTGTGGAAACCTCTTGGCTTCAGCGGCAGATGTCACATTACTTGATTTTGTCTATTTTGTTGGTTAATATTATTAATCGAATTTCTGTTATCTCTAGTCTGGTATAAGACCACATTACCTTTTCAGTCCTCTCTTTTTCCTTTACCTCACTATATTTCTTCCTTTCTATCCTTTACTCTAGTAAACATTTATGAGCAACGAGTTTTATGCTGTATTTTTGACCTCTGAAGTACCTTTGGATCACAAAAGCATCAGGGTTCAACAATCAAGAGAAAATCTGCAGGATGCTGAAAATCCAAGCAACACACGCAAAGTGCTGGAGGAACTCAGCAGGCCAGGCAGCATCCATGGAGGAAAGTCCAGCTGACGTTTCGGGGCAAGACCCTTCAGCAGGATCCAACAATGCCCACATGCCAACTCCACACTGACAGCACCAATGGTCAGACCGCTGGAGCTCACAGGCAGCAACTCTAAAAGAGTTGTGCCATAGGTAGAAGCTATTGGACTAAAAGTTTTATTACAAGGCACCTATCATACATGCAAACGAGTTATCTATTGTTCCAGAGCTTGCTGGTTATGTGCAATGATACAAAACAACGTTCAAAGCACAGCTATTGTTGACCTTGAGATCTACTTATTAAGGTGAATGCAGGGTTGTCGATTGGCGAGGCCCTTGACAAAATGAGTAGATCTTGCCCTGGGCAGTAACTAGCACCTCCTACAAGAACTATCCCTGTCTTCCTGATTCATTTCCTCTCATGTTCTGGAAATTTATTGCTTGCTTGCTTGTTTGTTTATTTGTTTGTTTGTTTACTTATTTATTATTTCTTCTTATTGTATTTGCACAGTTTGTTGTCTTCTGCGCTTTGGTTGAACGCTTTAGTTGGGTGGTCTTTCATTGATTTTGTTATGGATATTATTCTATAGTTTTTTTGAGTATGCCCACAATGAATCTGTGGACTGTATGTGGTGACATAAATGAAAATGAATCTCAGGGCTGTATATGGTGGAACATATGTACTTGGATAATAAAATTTACTCTGAACTTTGACTCCTCTAGGATGCTCATAGTTTGTCCTTGAATGAATGGCTTGGAATCACCACCCCAGCTCTGATGCTCCACTGGCAGCATGCCCCTTCCCATTCATTCCTTGGCCATTCCAGTGAAAATCTACTCCAGGTCTGCTCACTCACTGATCCATTCCCCCATTGGAAACCTTTGTTTTAACAAGACGTTGGTCGGCAGACAGCTTGGGCCCTACCAAGTGGTTTCAGTGCAATTATTTAAGCCTGAGGTCTGAGAATCTCTCTAACGCACATTATGTCATGCACTTCTTGCTTGTCATAAGGTCTCTCCCCCTGTAGTCTTGATGTGGCTCCCTGCACAGTGCCAATTCTGAGCAAATTGTTTTGTAGCGAATAATTTTTCACCCACCTTCACACATCCAGCCGTTTGAAAACTTGCCCTAACTTTACTAACCTCCTAAGTTCTCTCTTACGAGACTCCCTGGCCTGGTTTGCATACAAAGTAGTTTACGGGACTGACCTTAGGATCCGCTCCTGGTCAGTTTGGTTCGGAACGCTGTTGCTCGCTTCTATTGTTTGCATGATTGTGTTTATTTTCTCTTTCTCTGCGCATCGGGCGTTGGTCTTTTCTTCTAATTGGGTTCTTCCGGGTTTCTATCTTTCAGGCTGCCTCTACGTAGATGAATCTCAAGGCTGAATTGTTTATACACTCCTTGACATTAAATGCACTTTGAATATTTGAAACTTTGGTCTTCAGACTGCATCATGATTAACATCAAACACAAAAATAAATCACCGACACATCCGTCCGCTTATTTCCCCCTCCCCTCTCTCAAATATATTGGCCACCCTGTGCAGCTGCGATGACACTGCAAGGTTCTCCCTCTTTCTGCAGATAGAGTTAAACCTGGTTACCCTACAAGCATTATTCACTGAAAATATTTTTCACGTTGCAACAATACCAGCTAGAATAAAAGTAAAAATACATTAGTGAATTATTGAAACCTTCTCTGCTACCACTTCATGATGAACGTGATTTATCACGAATACATATTTTTCATCATGAATATGTTTTTGAGATGCCGTTCACACGTTGTGTCATCTGCAGTCTGAACAGGAATATGCATACATTGCATCACCATACAAACTGTGAAAGATTAATTATCAGGGAACCACAAAATAACACATCCAATGGCCTTTACATTAAATTACAGTTGAAAGCAGAAGCACGAATTGCAAAAGAATATGCTTTCCACAAAAATGGTGACAATTGATTAGACAGACGTTTAATTTTACCCTTGTACAGTATAAGGCTACAAAGAGAATATTGTTTCACCCAGTGGAAGTCAAGTGAGTGGACAGGGTTTGTAAATGGTCTAAGCAACCATTCTTCAGTCTTTGGAAGGAAAGAATTAGGCAGTTGAGAGATAGGAAGACAGCAAGTGAGATAAAGTGAGAGAGAGAGATTGTGTGTGTGAGAGAGAGGGAGTGAGAACGAGAGAGAAAGAGAGCATGAGAGAGAAAACGAAACAGCGAGCAAGATAGAGTGAGAAAGAGATTGACTGAAAGAGTGTGTGTGAGAGAGAGATTGTGTGTGCGTGTATGTGTGAAAGAGAGAGAGAGAGAGAGAGAGAGAGAGAGAGAGAGAGAGGGAGAGTCTTTTCGTTGGCTATGTGAGACAGCCCATGTTCCAAGCCTTCCCTGTTAATAATGCCCAACCTTTTCTGTGCAATATTGGCAATTGCATTGGTGCTGCTTCATGAACCCATGCTGAATTTGACAGTTGCATCGACTTTTCCTCCAACTTCCACCCGCCCTCAAATTCACTTGGTCCATTTCTGACACCTCTTTCTCAATTTCTATGTCTCCCTCTGGAGACAGTTTACCAACATATTTTATAAACCTACCGATTCCCATGGCTATCTTAACAATACCTCTTCCCACCCTGTATCCTGTAAAAATGTTATTTCCTTTTCTCAGTTCCTTTGTGTCTGTTGCATCTGTTCCCAGGATGCGTCCTTCCTTTGCAGGACATTAGAAATATCCTCCTTCTTCAAAGAATGGGGTTTCCCTTCCTGCACCATTGATGCTGCCCTCATCCACATCTCCTCTATTTCCAGGACAACCACGCCCATCCCATCCTCTCGTTGCCTTAACAGGCATAGAGTACCTCTTGTCCTCACCTACCACCCCATCCACCACATCATTCTCCACAACTTCCGCTATCTTCATCGGGATGCTGCCACTGAACACATCTTTACCTTCTGCTCACTCTCCTCTTTCCACAGGGATCGCTCCTTCCGTAATTCCCTTGTCTATTCATCCCTCCCCAATGATCTCCCTCCTGGCACATATCCCCGTAAGCAAATGTTGTATCCAGTGCTCCTGATGTTACCTCCTCTACATTGGTGAGGACTGATGTAAATTGAGGGGTAAAAAGCAGAATTTTCCAGTGGCCAACAATTTTAATTACTGTCCCCATTCCTGTCTCTACAGGAACGTTGATTTCTCCTTCTGGTGAATAAAATTCCTCTTCTTCTATTCACCATTCTAGCCTCTTACCTTTTCTCCTCACCTGCCTATCACCTCCCGGTGTCCTTCCTTCTTCCCGTTCTCACATTGTCCATTATCATGTTCTTTCTTCTCCAGTCTTTTACCTTTCCCACCCACCTGGCTTCACTGATCACCTTCCAGCTCACCTCCTTTCCCTCCCCACACCTTTTCATTCTGGAATATTCCCCCTTCCAGAAGCGTTGATTGTTTATTCATTACCATAGATGCTGCCTGATCTGTTGAGTTCTTCCAGCATTTTTTGTGTGTTGCTCAAGATTATTATCATCAGCAGGATCCCTTGTGTCAGCAGAGGAGGGGTAAGAAGAGGGGGTGGAGAGCAGGAGGGAGAGAGAGGGGGAGGGAGGAGGTGGAGAGGTGGTGAAGGGGGGTGGAGAGGGGGGTGGAAAGGGGGAAAGAGGGGGTGAGAGGTGATGGATGGGGTAGAAAAGGGGAGAGGGGGTGAGAGGGGTGAAAGGGAGCAGAGAAGGAGAGGGGAAAGAGTGGGAAGAGGGGGAGGGGGAAGAGGGAGAGAGGGGAGGGAGAGAGGGGACCGGGTAAGGGGGAGAAGAGAGAGGGGGAGGAGGCAGGGGACATGGGAAGAGAGGAGGGAGGAGTGGGGGGAGAGAGGAGAGAGAAGGTGAAAAAGAGAAGGTGGGAGAGAAAGGCAGAATGAGAGAGAAAGATAAACAAAGAGAGAAAAATGCAGTGGGAAATGCAAGGAGTAAAAGTGTGAGAAGGAGACAGAGAGGGTCAGACCTAAAACGGAGAAATGAAGTGTGCGAAAGAAAGAAAGAAAGATAGAGAACTCCTTTGGTTCTCTGTGCATGCTGCTTATTACAGAACAACTGCTTAGGGAAGCAATGCGAACACAAGAGAAAAGCTATTATTTTTTGGGCAAGGTGCCAAGTCCCTTTGCCGGTGCCCAAGGTTAATTTGAATAAAAGTGGTCCACAAAAATATTCCTCCAAATATAATAGGATCTTAAAAGAATCTTTCGTTTTGAATTTGCAAGAGAGCCTGCCATTTAATCCTTTGAGGTGACCTGTGGGTAATCCCAGATCTCAAACTGCTTCAAATGGATTAGTGAAAGGCTCAGAAATTCAAGATTGAACTTTTCCCTCAGTTAATCAGCAAGAAGTAAAAGCCATTTACAAAACGATTTCAAACTTCACCCCTCTCTCTCTCTCCCACACACACAAATGTAAGGAGTTTATGTCTTTGTTCAATTCCTTTTAGCAAAGAAGGCTTTAGCTCATAAAAAATTCAATACAATTTTACAATGTGCTCATAAAAATCTTACTAAGTATGCTCTAGAATTGGCTATTTTGCCAACGAGCTTTCCCCCAGTGTAGATTGTATTATACAATACGTAAACAAAGATATATATGATCTGAATATTACGACAGTCAAGATAATCAACACACGCGTAGGCAACGGTTTTTCAAAACCATCCTATAAGATCTGTCCAATGTCTGCAAGAGGAGATTGCTCTAAGACATTTGCAATATTATGGGTGCGCTTTATTTGTAAGTCTCTGCTGTCATTTGCAATGTCAGAGCAGAAATAGACCCACTGCTGTGGCACTACCTTCTGCTGTTTTGACGGAAATTGTAACTCATTTATTCAAAAAGGGTTTCACTTATTCATTCACAGGATGCGGCCGTCACTGGCAAAGCCAGTACTTATTGCTCATCCCTAATTACTCTTCCACAGGGCAGCCCGCTGAGCCGCTTTGAGAGGTTATGAGTCAACAATATTACTTTGGGTCTGGAGCCACATACAAGCCTGACAAAAATCCACTTCCTTTCTCTGAAGGACTTGGTGAGTTAGATTAGACTTGTCTTTATAACAATCCTGTAGTTCCATGGTCACCGTATGGGTTTTTAAAATTGAACGTTTATTTAATACTAATGGAGTTTAAAGTTCAAAACAGTTGTGGGATTTGAACTCTTCGCTGCATCATTAACTCAAGCATAATGGGATGAAGAATTGCTGAAACACTTGAGTACTTTTTTATTCTTTGTACTTCATTCCTCTGGCATCGATGACCAATAAGTCACGAGTAGGCTGAGCAGATCCAAATACCCTGCTTTGCAACCTGTATGGGGCTTAGTGGGTGATCCCCTCACCTCAAATCATCAGGTTGTGGGTGCTAAATCTAGTCCCACAGAACCAATAACTTCTGTTCCTTAGTGACTACTGCCCAGTGCCTCTGACATCTACCATGATGAAGTGCTTCAAGATGCTAGTCATGGCACGCACCAACTCCCACTTTCCAGATAACAGTGATCCACTGCTATTTGTCTGCTGCCAAAGTAGGTCTATGGCAGATGTCATGTCCTTGGCCCTACACTCATCTCCGGAGTACTTAGTCAATACCGGCACCTACCTCACACTATTCAATCCACATAAAATGCTGGACGAGCTCAGCAGGCCAGGCAGCATCTATGGAAAAGAGTAAACAGTGGATGTTTCAGGCAGAAACCCTTTATCAGGACTGCCCTGCTGAAGGATCTCGGCCCGAAACATCAACTGTTTATTCCTTTCCCTAGATGCTGCCTGGCCTGCCGAGCTCTTCCAGCATCTTGTGTGTGTTGCTTGGATTTCCAGCATCTGCATATTTTCTCTTGTTTGTATGATTACCTATTGACTACAGTTCTGCCTTCAATACTATAACTCCAAGCAATCTTAACATGAAAATTGGGAACCTGGGAATTAATGCCTCCCTTTGCCTTGACTTCCTGACCAGTAGACCACAATCAATAAGGATAGGCAGCAGCACATCCACCACAATTATTCTAAACGCTGGGGCTCCAAAAGCATATCAAAGCAACAAGTCGCAGGTCCTAGAGTGAGGAAGGACCCAATGCTTGGACAATTTAAACACCAGGCCAGATTGAAAAGTCACAAGCGCTGGGCCCAGAGCTTTGGATTGGGCTGGTTCTGCTCACTTCTCCGCAGCGTTTACTCGACTCTGACTGAACTGAGGTGAAAGCTGTGGCCTGCTCCAGTTGCTCCAGGTCTCGTGTCTGAGGACTCACTTTTGTTCCGAATGCTACTTGCTTATTTATATTGCTTGCATGATTTGTTTCTTTTTCTCTCTGCACGTTGGGTGTCTGATGGTCTTCTTACGAATGGGTTCTTTGTTTTTTTGTGGCTGCCCGTAAGGAGATGAATCTCAGGGCTGTATAAAGTACTCATACTGTGATAATAAATGCACTTTGAAGTCTGAACGACCTGGATTTCAATGTTGTGTCCTCAGCCTGTACTCTACTCCCTGTAAACTCAAGACTGTTTGGCCAGATCCTGCTCTCACTCCATCTGCAAGTTTGCAGATAATTGCACAGTAATGGGCTGCATCTTAAGTAACAATGCGTCAGAGCACAGGAAGGAGCCAGGGGGCTTAGTGACATGGTATCACAACAACAACCTTTCTCTCCACGCCTGCAAGAGCCTGTCTTTGACGTTAGGAAGGAGGGCAGTGCACATGTTCCTGTCTGCATCAACAGTGAGAGGGCTGAGCACTTCAGGCTCCTCGGTGGTGAACATCATAATTTGCCTGCCTTGGTCCGCCCACATTGATATCATGGCTAAGAAAACTCATTAATCCTTCTACTTCCTCAGGAGGATAAAGCAATTCCGCATGTCCCTCTTGATTCTCGCCAACTTTTATCGATGCACCTTACAAAGCATTGTTTTTGGCTGCTTAATGGATTGGCACGGCAACTGCTCTTGCACGTGATCGCAAGGAACTGCTGAGAGTGTGGACGCAGCTCAGCACATCATGGGATCCAGCATCCCCTCCCATGGGCTCTGTCTATACTTCTCACCGCTTCAGTAAAGCCTGCAAAATAAACGGCCCCACCCACCCCACACTATCTCTTCTTCCCTCTCCGACAGGCAGAAAATATAAAAACCTGAAAGCAGGTACCACCAGGCTCAAGGACAGCTTCTATCCCACTGCTATCAGACTTTTGAACAAACCTCTTGTATGAAAAGATGAACCCTTAGCCTCAAAATATAGCTCATTTGATCTGGCATTTTATTGTTAACCTACACTGCACTCTTTTGGTAGTCTTTACACTTTATTCTGCATTGTTACTGTTCTAGCTTATTCTAACTCAGTGCACTGTGTAATGATTTGATCTGTATGAACAGTAAAACCAAACTTTTCACTGAATCCTGGTACATGTGACAATAATAAACCAATACCAATAGTAGGCACTAAACATCCATACAGGTGATTCGGGACAGCGCTGAGGAGCTGATGGACTGTCAGGAGTGCAGTTTTTCAAACATGTTAATCTAAATCTCATTTGTTCTAAACTAGAAGTTGGAAACACTCAGCAGGTCAGGCAGCATCTGTGGAAGGAGAAATAAGTTTTAGGTAAGAGACCCTTCATAAAATGATGGTGAGATACAGCATAGAAATGGGCTTTCCAGCCCACCAAAGAGCTGAACTTCAGGCACGCATGCCCACCACTCTGGCGAAGATAGGGTCTTTGATTATGCTGGCTGTTTTACTGAGGCAGCAAGAAGTATTAAATAGAGTCCATAGAGGGGTGGATGTGCTGAGCAGGGTCCACAACTTCTTGCAATCACCTGCCGTACCAAGTCGCTTATTCTCCCCACACGCGGCTGCCTGCAGAAGGATGAATCTCAGGGTTGTATACATTCTTCGGCAATAAATGTACCTCGAAATTTTGTACACACCCCAGATTCTACCGCTCACCTCCACACTAAGGGTAATTTACTCACGTGTCTTTGGGGCACGAGAGACGAAACCCACATAGACACAAGGAGGATGTGCAAACTCTCCTCAGACGCGACCTGAGATCAGGATTGAAAGTCGACCTCTGATGCTGTGCGTCAGTAGCTTGCAACACCCAGGATCAGGTTTAAAACTTGATCTCAGGCGCTGCTAAGTAGCGATTCCACTCTGCTGCCCCTACAAGCTGAAACTCTGGTTCTCTCTCTACAGATGCTGCCTGACCTGCTGAGTGTTTCCAGCATATCCCGTTTTTATTTGGACTTCCAGCATTTGCAGTCCTTTTTTTCCCTCTGACTGTGACCTGCTCTGTCTCAGTGAGAAGTATAGAAGTCTGTATAAGTTATTTGAGGAGGAGATAGAGATCACCCCAAAGTCCTTGCTAATACTTATTCCTCTTGTCAGCATCACCGAAACAGGCAATTTGGTCAACGCTGTTGCACTGTTTGTGGGATCTTGCCGAATACCATCTGACTGCTCCACTTGCTGAATTACAGCAGTGACCACACTTCAGAAGGAAGTTATTGGCTGTAAAGTGCATCAGGGAGCACCCTGACGAGTAGCGATAGGTCCTAATGAAATCAAAACCTTTCTTATGTTTTGCTAAAGTTTTACAGGGCCTTTGTGAGAACATGTCAGGAGTTTTGGGTGCAGCTTTGGTCTCTTTATTTTGGCAAGATGCTCATATGTTGGCAGGCACACAATGAAGTTTTATCACTCAGAGGGTATCAGCAAAGATTGGGTCAGTTAAATCTATATTCACTGGAAGTTTTTGATTTTATTCAGTAATATGGCATGGTGGCTGGATTTTTTGACATGATGGGTCCTGGCTCTCCAAATACCTCCACATGACCAACCAACTCATAGTCTTTGGAGTGTGGGAGGAAACACAGACTGTTTTTTGCAGGGTCGGTCACTGAACCTGGAGGTTAGGTCGCAAACATTTTGTCACCAGTCAAGGTGACATCATCGGTGCGTGATTGAACGTTCTTTCTGTCGGGTGCACGAGGTAAGCGTATAACCTCCTTACAGACAGTGGCAGAATTGAAACTGGTGCTGTGATAGCGTTACACTGCCATGCTGTATGAATGAATGAGAAGAGCTCTCATCCCATAACATTCTAACGGACACTGGGAGGATGTTCCCAATGATCAATAAGTCAAGAACTTGAGGTCACAACCTCAGGTTGCACAGTCAAATGTTCATGCATGATTCAAAAGGGCGGCACAGTAGCGTAGTGATTACCACAACGCTTTATAGTACAGATGACCCCGGTTTAATTCCCGCCACTGCCTTAAAGGAGTTAGTATGTTCTCCCTGTTACCACATGAGTTTCATTCCAGGTGCTCTGGGTGCCTCCCACAATCCAAAAATGTACCAGTTGGTAGGCTAATTTGTCATTGTAAATTGTCCCGTGATTAGGCTAGGATTAAATCAGAGGACTGGTAGGCAGAATGTAGCTCAAAGAACCAGACGGGCCTATTCCGCACTATATCTCAATAAATAGGTAAGTATTTATAGACATTTAAAAGACACTTGGTTAAGAAAGCAGGGGTTCCCAATCTGTAGTCCACAGACCCCTCAATTATTGGCATGAAAAAAGAATTAAACCATAGGCTAGGGTTAAGTGAGGGATTGATATGGCAGCAGATCTCAAAGGGCCAGAAAGGCCTATTCTGCGCTGCATGTCAAGAAATAAATAAGTAAATAAACAACAGAGCGGGAGAGAGTTCTCCACCCAGTGCTAAAGTCAAAGTTGAGTTGATTGTCGTAGGCGCAGGTGCAATGAAAAAGATTCTTTCAGCAGCAGCATCACAGGCACACAGCATTGTACAAGCAACATTCACAAGAAAGACAAATTAAGCACAAATCATACCCAACTTTTAGATGACAACACAATCAGAACAAAAAAAAAACTTCAGTCCATTTTCATGCAAAGTGGTCAAAGTAGCCTTGGTGTTGCTGAACTGCAGTGATTGGGGTTTTGCTGGTTGGCTGAAGGTAAGTAGCTCTTGTTGAATCGGGCAATGTAGGACTTCTGGCTTCAGACCTTTGGCTCAACTCATCCTCTAAGATGCCCATTGAAACTACTCCGACTGATGTATATGACCCATATTCCACCAAACCATAAGACCGTCAGACTTACAGCAGAATTAGGCTGCTCAGCCCATCGAAAACTTTCCTGTTCCCATCCGCTCCAGAGGGTGGCAAATATGTTGAATTCTCTGCCACAGAGATTAGGAGAGGGCAGGGTGACTATATTTAAGATGGAGACAGATATATTTGATTCTAAAGGGATCAGGGGAAAGGGGGAGAAGATGGGAACAGCATTCTGATCAGAATCAAAATCAGGATTAATATCACAGGCATACGTCGTGAAATTTGTTGTTCTGTGACAGCAGTATATTGCAATACATAATTAGAAAAACTCTGAATTACCTAAGTTCTATATACATAGAAGCAGCACACAAGGCTAAAATGTCGACTGTACTTGGTTCCACAGATGCTGCCTGGCCTACTGAGCTCCTCCAGCATTTTGTGTGTTTTGCTCGGATTTCCAGCATCTGCAGATTTTCTCTTGTTCGTGGTCTACATACATACATATATACATATATTTTGTAAATTAAATAAGTAGCACAAAAAAAAGGAGTGAGATAGTGTTCATGGGTTCAATGTCCATTCAGAAATCTTATGGCAGAGGGGAAAAAACTGTGCCTGAATCATCGAGTCTGCACTTACAAGCTCCTGGACCTCCTCCTTGATGGTAGCAATGACAGGAGGGCATGCCCTGGATGATGGGGGTCCGTAATGATGGATGCCCTCTTTAAGGAGCAATTCCTCAAAAAAGATGTGCTGGATCCTGAGGAGACCAGTGCGCCCCAGCTGACAGAGTTCCCAACTTTCTGCAGCTTATTTCGATCCTGCGCTGTGCCCCCCTCCCCCCCACCCCATACCGGACAGTAATGCAGCCAGTTCGAATGCTCTCCATCCGTAGAAATTTGCGAGTGACTTTGGTGACATACCAAATCTCCTCCAACTCATAATGAAATATAGCCACTTCTTTTTGACTGCATCAATATGACGGGCCAAGGACAGATCCTGAGAGATGTTGACACCCAGGCGATTGTTGGCAGACACCATTGGATAAATGATGAAAACGTCCCAAAGGCTATGTGTGCTCCTACATTCTCTGGTTACTTGTATATTAATTTACTGTTCATAATGTCTGTTGGCTACAACTTATTGATGTGTAATGGATGTAATTGATGTGTAATGTGTAATAGCCTTACTGGGGACTAGTGGACAAGTGAGCAGACTAGCAAACATTAGCCAGGGTCAAAGCCAACCACAACAGATGGGCAACATAAACCAGAACAAAGAGCTGCCATCAGTCGTGGAAAGCATTTCATGGGAATGAGCTATGGAGTCTGAGAGGTAAACACTGACAACTCTTTCGTGCCCTGACTGGGAATGAATTGAGGCATAAAAACACTTAAATTATTGGCAAATATACCAGCCTTAAATTCTTAAATATTATTCCAACAGCTCCTATGTGTGATGTCAGGGAAAAATCTTGTTACTTGCACACTTCACAACCACTTTCTTTGCAAGTAATGAACTGCAATTAATTTTCAGATATGCAATTATAACCACAGGGACCCGATCTTGCAGTTGTTAGTTTGACTTATTACTAACTCCTTCCAGTCACTTCAGGGGATCTTCCTTCCCAGCTCATGATTCAGTGGCTCATTGTTGCAGAGTAAATGTAGAAGCTTCTGTCGCCACCCAATTTCCCTCGGGATCAATAAAGTATGTCTGTCTTTCTGAAACACCAGTACATTCCACACCCCTCACCACAGATGCAGCAGATTACGGATAGCAGAGTTTGGAGTTCAAGGCCTGGAGTTCGGGATCCTGTCACTGGCAAGTCCAAAGATAAGAGGCTTGGAGTTCGGAGTCCCGTCACTGATAAATCCAGAGTTTGGAGACTGGAATTCAGGGTCTCATCATTGGCAAGTCCAGAGTTCGGGTTCCCGTCATCGAGGTCAATACTGAAGAGTGAAGCCTGAAGGTCAAAGATAGAAGTCAGCGAATCAGGAAGTCAAGGCCCCATGGCTGAAGCCCTGGGGACTCTGAAAGCTTGATGTCCATGATTGCACAAGTCCATTGGTGGCTGAAGACCCGGAGGCAGCCTGCCCTGGGGTTGGAGGAGGAGTGTATGTGTGTGTGTGGTAGGTGGGTGACTGGGAAGAAAGGGGGCTGTTTTGCTGCTGTTGTTGTTTATGCGGTTCTGCTGAACATTGAAAACATTCTACTGTTGGCACCAGAATGTGTGGCGACATTTGCGAGCTGACCCCCGCACATCTTTTGGGTGTTTTGGTTATACTTTACTGTACATTTCAACGCACATGTGATAACTAAATAGATTTGTATCTGAATCAGATTGTTGTTCTAGAGTGCTGCAGATCATTGCTTTAGTGTTCCTATTCTGTCTGTGTTTCTTAATCTCCCATCTCTTAGTCCATTACATCGTTCCAAAATCTTCAGCGTTACACGTCAGGGACACCTGACACTGAGGCAGTAACATCTGCTCCAATTGTACACATAGATTTCCAAAACTCTGGCACCCTTAGCCCATGGACCACCCCCACCAGACCATGCATCCGCCTGATTACCAAAGTTCTCGGATCTGGGACCATGCTGCTTCATAGGTTGCCTGGAGGAAGTCAGTGAACACAAAATCATCTTAGCTGCCTGGTTTAGAGAGCATTTGCTATCACAAGAGGCTGGATAATCTTAGGTTGTTTTGCCAAAGGCTGAGAGGAGATCTGATAGAGGTCTACAAGATTATGAGAGGCATAGGGTGAAGAGTGAGTATCTGTTTCCCAGGGTTGAAATGGCTAATATCAGAGGGATAAGAAGGCGAGAGGGGGGAGGGTCAAGGAGAACGTGAGGCTTAAGTTCTTTACTCAGAGAATGGCGGATGCCATTGTCTGGTGTGGTGGTAGAGGCATTTAGGTGATGTTTGGATTGGCACATGGATGTAAGGAAGATGGAGGGATATGGACATGGTGTAGGTAGAAGGGATTGGTGGTGGGTGTTTTCGACTTGCTTTCAAGCTGGTTCGGCACAACATTGTGGGCTGAATGGCCTGTTCCTCCCCGTCCTGTTCCAGGTGCTAAATTCCTCTCTGGGAAGACTGAAGGAAGCAATAACACACTCCTGCTGGACATGATTTGATTTCTGTCATTGCAAAGGCAGAGCGCTTTCAGAATAACTTTTTGTCACTGTGATAGATGGTGTTGAACGTCTCTCCTTGGACACTGTCCAACAAGGTAGAGGTCAACAAAAGGACGGCACAAAATAAACTCATTTTAGAGTAAGATGTGTATATTGCCTTGAGATATTCTTTTCGATAAAGATGCCATTGAATGTGAACAGCTGCAGTTGTCCTTCCTGGAATGCAGGGTTCAGATGAAAATCAAGGCTTCTCTCATTCAATGAAAGCCTCCTGAGGTAGTTTTAAGAAGTTGAAGGGATTTCATTGCACGAGACACATTGTCAGCAATAACAGCAAAAAGCTGACACGGAACCTGATGGGCTGATAATTGAAAGGCAAGAAATAGAATGGCACTACGATAAGTTTGCAACAGAAGCAGTGATGATTTAGCAACAGGCCATTAACTTTCGAATGGTGCAAACAGATCACAGAACAGCACAGCACAGGAGCAGGCCTTTCAGCCCACAATGCCTTGCTGAATCAATTAAATTAGCAATCAAATAGCCAACTAAACTAATCCCATCTGTGTGCACAAGGTCTAATATTCTTCTATTTTCCTCACATTCACGTCCTATCTGAACATCTCATGTAAGTCCCTAATGTATCTGCCTCCATCATCACCCCAGGCAGTCTATGCCAGGCATCCACCCACCAAATACTTGCCCCTCTTATCTCCTTTGCACTTACCCCCTCTCACCTGAAATGCACAGCCTCTGGTATTAGATATTTCAGCCCTAGGAAAATAAACTGTCTGTCCGCTCTATGCACAAGATTACGTCCACTGCAAGTTGGAGCTCACCAAAATCCACCGTTTTTACTGGCTTTTTACCCTTTGAACAGGGCAAGGATCACAAAGGCCATTTAAGTCCCCAACATCCTCCCTACCGGACCTCTCAGTCTATGGCCTCCATGTAGTGAGGCCTAACACAAGGCTGAGGAGCACCACCTCATCTTTTGTTAGTACACCTGAAGTATTCAACAGTGATTTTGCCCGTCTTCCACCAACTTGCTTATTCACTGTGTTTTCTTTCTGGACTGGCCAGTTGCGATTGTGTTCCACTATTAGATTTTGTTCCATTTTATTTGTTCTGTTCTGATCCTGATGCCGGGCCTCAACCTAGAAAGTTGGTGGTTTGTTTCCTCACATGGATGAAGCTCAACAGGCTGGCTCCCATTAGCGGATGGCTTGTTTCTTGAGCTAACACGAAACCTGATCCTTCACAAGCCTGCTGGACACATCCCAGTTAGTCAGATTATACAACATCCACAGCTTCACAATATTAGACAACAAAGTTTCACTGCTGTGATGTCAACCTATTACAGCCATTCCCTCTGTTCCACCCCTGTCGTCTCTCACTTTCTCTGCTACCTCGACTAAATGGGGCACCACAGTATTTAGTGCAACGCTCTGACAAATCGGGCCGTTGAAGTTCGAACTTTAATTCCAGTGTCCTCTGTAAGAAAGTTTAAATGTTCTTCCCATGTGCCTGTGGGTTTCCTTCAGGTGCTCTGCTCTCCTCTCACAGTGCAAAGACGTGCCAGTTGGTAGGTTAATTCATCATTGTGAATTGTCCTGTGATTGGTCTATGGTTAAACAGGTGGATTGCTGGACAGTGCAGCTTGTTGGGCCAGAAGGGCCTTTCTGTGCTCTAATTAAATGAGTAAACAAATAAAAATTTGCTTTCTCACTTTCTCAGCTTTGAAATTTTAACCCTCCACAGATGCTGCTTGACCTTCCAAGTTTTTCTGGTATTTATTGTCTTTATGTCAGATTTCCTGCATCTGCAGTACTTTTGGATTTCCACAACACTGTAACTTACACGTACAAGTGACCTCTCTGTGTATAAGAGGCCACTACAATTGCTGCATTTGGTTCAAAAGTAAAATTCATGGGACCTCATCAGGTAATCACCTCTCCTTCCCCCTTCTTGATGGGCAAGAGAATTAGTCTGAACCCTTAGTGCACATGGGGCCCCTACAAGAGAATTACTGTATCAAATTCCACAGAACTCCAAGTCTCCAACAGCAACGATTACTCTTTTTCCTTTATATCTTCTGGAAGCCAAATAAACAATTTCTACTAACACATGGATGCACAATTCAAGCTAAAAGACCAAGCTGTGCTTTTTTAATAGGCAGAAATGCTGGAAATTATGAAGTGAGGGCAGGAGAGTGGGACTGCCTGGATAATGCTTGCACAGAACTAATATAGAATCAAAGAGCTGGATTCCATTCTGTGGCTTTCTGTGACCTACCAAATTCGCTTGGGAATGGAAGTGGGAGTAGGGAAGAATGATGTAGCCAACAGAATGGTGGTCTTGGCTGATGCGTCATCAGTAAATGTTTTCACATCACAGGAAATTATGTAATTAACAAATCTTTACTGCCCTCTTCCATCATGTAAATTATTGGTTTCCTCCAAATCTCTATTGCATACTTTCTTCCTTTTTCTGTCCACAACTCTCCCTTCTTCGTACCTTTGATTTTTATTGGTTTATTATTGCGCGTGTATCAAGATACAGTAACAAAATGGTCCAGGCAGAGCATTCCATACATTGAGACCATAGAAGAAAACAGAATGTGGGATACAGTGTGGCAGCTACAGAGAAAATCAAAGATCAGGAGTCAATTTAATTTGCCTCAGACATTTGGGAGTGGATTGATGATGACGCTAAACAGCGACTCTTTTGCTTGCATCTTCAGAAACAGCTCTATTTCCATCTTTAATATCTCTATTTTCCCCTTTCAGGGTTCTTTTGAAGACCCTGACCTGGAGTTACACGCTGACTATGGGGAATGGGACCCGCTGTCAGGGTTTCGTAATCGGCCATTGTTCCGCACACCAAAGGCTCAGTCTAAGAGCTTGGCTCAGCTTTGGAGGTCTAGGATCTCAGGGCTCTGGAGACAGGTGGATCGAAGGTTGGTGTCATGGCAGGAGACCCATGTGTCTCCGGGGGAGTCGGAATATCTTTGGCTATGTGCCCAGAGACTTGAAATCTTCGAGCACAGACCTCGAAAAAAGCGATTAGCAGACTTTTGACATCGTAAACCAATGAGTCGTTTCTTACGTCTCCCCGCTTGAGACACCCCTTTCTTCCTTATTAGGGAGGGAGGGGGGGGAGGAGAGAGAGGGAGAGAGAGGGAGAGAGAGAGAGAGAGGGAGGGAGAGGGAGAGGGAGGGGGGGGGGGGAGAGAGAGAGAGAGAGAGAGAGAGAGAGAGAGAGAGGGAGAGAGAGAGACTGTGGTATGTCAAATGTCGGGTGAACAATGTAGTCTTTGGGGTTACTGTAAGCCTGTGTCTTTGCTGTTGCTTTGCTCATGCTTGAGTGCCGATTTTTTTTTTGGCAGTGGGAGGAGGGGGGATTGTTGCTTGCTGCCACTTACACGCGGGAGGGAGGGGAGCTGGGAGCTCTACATTTCAGGAATTATATTGTATACATTTTTCTGACATTAAATGTATCTTTGAAACCTTTAAAACATTTACAGGTATAAGGAATTTGCTGTGGTGTGTGGGTCAGGGGCCACATGCAAGAGAAAACAACATTTAATAGTTATGAAGAGTAAAGAATTAAAGAATAATAAATAATTAAATAATGTGTTGCAGATAAACAAATAAAATGTAAGAACCATGACGGGGTTAACTGGGACATCACTGGGAGTTCACCTTGAGCGTACACGAAATCCATTCAAGAGTTTGATAACTGCGGGATAGAAGCTGTAACCATGTCTGGTGGGTAAATTCCAACTCTGATGAAAGCGTATTTGATTTGTTCCTCTCCAAGCCTTGTGGCACACTATGCAGCAACTTTGCTGTGTCTTTAGTGTCTGTCTAGTTTACTTTATGACGGTAAGTTGCTAACTCAGTGCCTGACCCAGCACGGATGGAGAGCGTGCAAGGAGCCAGCCGGATTCGAACCCAGGACTACTCGCCTTGAAGTCCAGTGCGGATGCCACTATACCACCTGCCAGCTAGAAGAGTATTGATCTGGAACGTTAACTGTTTCCCTTTCCACTGATGCTGCCTGACCTACTGAGTGTTTCCAGCAGCTTCCATTTACTTTGGATAGTTCACTTTGATTTCTAAGTTCAAAGTAGATTTTATTAGTAGAGTACATACGAGGGGTGATTGATAAGTTCGTGGCCTAAGGTAGAAGGAGTCAATTTTAAAAAACCAAGCGCATTTATTTTTCAACCTAGTCCCCTCCTACATTTACACACTTAGTCCAGCGGTCGTGGAGCATACGGATCCCTTCTTTGTAGAAGTCAGCATCTTGGACCTCCAGAAGTGGTCGACAGCGGGGGGGGGGGGGGGGTGATAAGTTCATGGCCTAATGTATAAGGAGGTGAATTATTAACTTCAAACCTTCCGCATAATCACGCAAAGAGTTGAACTGCACGTGTATGTAATGAGAGCTGTATAACTCATCTCCATCTACCTTAGGCCACAAACTTATCAATCACCCCTGCTGTGGACCACTACTACAAAGAAGGGATCCGTATGCTCCACGACCGCTGGACTAAGTGTGTAAATGTAGGAGGGGACTATGTTGAAAAATAAATGTGCTAGGTTTTCTAAAGTTGACTCCTTCTACCTTAGGTCACCCCTCGTATGTGTCCCCACATACAACCTTGAGAATCATCTTCCTGTGTGCATACTCAGCAAAGCTATAGACTAGTAACTGTAACAGGATCAATGAAAACTCAAACAGATTGCAGAAGACAACAAACTGTGCAAATGCAGATATAAATAAATAGCAATAAGTAGCATGAACATGAGAAAAAGATTCATTGAAAGTGAGAGCATTGGTTGTGGAAACATTTCGATGATGGGGCAAGTGGAGTTAGGCGTGGTTATCCCCTTTTATTCAAGAGTCTGATGGTTGCCCTTGAATTTTATACTTCTGTTTCTGAAGCCCAGAATCGTGAAAGTTCCAGTGATCTATTCACACACATCAGCTAGAGCTCTATGCTCTTGTACATCCTTTGGAGTTGTGCCCTCTGCTCTACATCACCTCCTCTTATTCACCAAAGACTCTTAAATGACTATAGACGTACAGTGGAGAGCTTTGTGTCTGGTTGCGTGACAGCCTGGTACAGAGCTTTCAGTGCACAAATCACATGCAGAGGGTTACAAACTCAGCCAGCTCCATCAAAGGGTCAACCTTGCCCATCACCAAGGACACCTTCAAGAGGCAAAGTCTGAAGATATTGGCATCCATCATCAGGGGCCCTCACCATCTGGGTCATAACCTCTTCTGTTTACTACCATGAGCCTGAAGACCCACAAAGATTCAAAAAAAGGTTCTTCCCCTCTGCCATGAGATTTCTGAATGGTCCATGAACTTCACTATTCCTTTTTATTGCACTATATATTTACTTCTGTAAGTAAGAGAAATATCAATTTATTTCTTTATTTTTCACTATTTTGTACGATAGGGTAATTTTATGTCTGCTGCCACAAAAGAATAAATTTCATGTAATCTAATTCAGGGATAGTAAGTCTGATTTTAATTCATATTTCAACCAAAATTTTATACTTCATATTTCTCATTAAGTTTCATTTGTCACCTAGCTTCCCATGCCACCAGTTTATCGGTATCTCCTTCAGGTCTACGGTTAACTTCCTTGCAGTTCACCAAACTTCTGAGTGCTGTGTCATCTGAAGATATGGTTGTCTGTACACATGCTCTATACAGCTCCAAATTAATTATACACATTGTGAACAGCAGTGTCCAGTGTACAACTGCACACCATGGTCGTTTCCTGTCCAAATATCTACCATCCCCTGCCACCAAGGTTAAACTGATTGGCCTGTAGTTACTGGGTTTATCCTGACAACTATTTCTCTAAACAATGGTGTGACATTTATAATTTGAGTCAGTAATCAATTCTCTCATTTATGACACTCAGCAACCAAGAGATTTATAAAATTATGAGCAGTGTTGATAGACGGTCAGAACCTTCCTCCCCAGGATAGAAATGACAAATAGCATGGACATGTATTTAAGATGAAGGGGGAAGCTTAAAGGACATGAGCAAGATGGATGGGATGTCCTTTGTGTAACGTTCTGGTAAAGGTTTCATTGCTAATGTTGTAAGGTATTTCATGTAATTGTCTTTCTATAGAAGCTGTGTTTGGGTTACTGTTGGAGATAAGGGATACTTAGGAACATGGGCCATCTAATCATGAGAGTGGAATGGGGAGAAGGTTCTAGAGAAGGCTGAGGGAGCGGCTTTGTGACTGATGTCAATGGTGGGTCTTTGTCTTTGTTTGGCGAGAGATGAAGAGAGAAGACGCTGGAGAGAAGCGATCATAATCAGGTGGAAAAACACAATTTGATGAAGCAAGACAGGGAGGTCTGCCGGGGGTCGCTGAATATGGCTTTTGGAAGATCTGAGCTCCGACGTGTGCACATTTGACTGTTAAATTATAATGAGCCCTATTTTGGCTTTTTTTTCTTTCTTTTCTTTACTAACTCCTTGGTTAATTTAATGTTCACAAATATACTTCTTTATAATTGTATGCCATGTGCGATCTGTTGTCTCGTGGCAACGGGGTATTGCAGGGCAGTAAATCACGCAGCATTCACACAAACCAGGGTTTGGGTCGGCAAGACATCCCATTCTCGTGGATTTGGCAGGACCAAAGTGGTATACACCCTAGACATATGAAGGCGGAGAAAGGTGGGTTTTCTCAGCGCCGAGTCTGGCCGCTGTTAGGGAGGGGCTAACGAGCTGTTTCTTTAGACATCCAGGAAAATGCAGTTTCATTTGTTTCTATACAGAGAATGGTGGTTACCTGAGGTAGTGGTGTTTAAGAGGTTGTTAAAACACACGAGTATGCACGGAATGAAGAGATATGGACCATGTACAGGCAGGAGAAATTTAACTTAATTCGGCGTCATGTTTGGTGCAGAGTTCATGGGCTGAAGGGCATGTTCCTTTTGTGTTCTGTCTTTTCTAGAAGCAGCCAACCTGTTCAGAACAACTGGTCCTGAGGAAGGCCCCGGCCTGAAATGTTTCCGTAGATACTGCCCGACCTGCTGAGTTTCTCCAGCATTTTGTGTGTATTGCTTTGAATTTCCAGCATCTGCAGGATTTCTCATGTTTATTATTTTTTGGTTTATCCAGAATTTTAATTACCTCTTCATTTGATGCATTTTCTTTCTTGTTATACAGTCCTCATTTAAGACCAAAATCAACATCTCAAAGAACAGGCTCAGTGGCCCACAAATTCTATGCCAACTATGGTGCCAATTTAGATAGCACCTCTTCCTTTCATGTCCTGCCTGTTCACGAGCTGTCCAAATGCCTTTTAAACACTGCTATGGCGTCGACTTCCATCACTTCCCAGAAACTATCACTCTCTGCATAAAAAAACAACCCTCTAAAATATCCTTTAAACTTTCACTGTCTCTCCTTAAGTATATGTCCTGTTGCATTTGACATTTCCATTGTTAGAAAAATACACTGAATCTGCTCCTCACATTTATATAAACCTCTATCGGGTCCTCTTCAGCCTCCACCACTCTGGAGGAAACAGAACTTGGAACAGTACTGCGCAGGTACGGGCCTTTCAACTCATAATATTGTGCCAAATTAGAGTTACAGAGCACTACAACTCAGAGACAAGCCCTTTGGCTCACCTAGTCTGTGCCAAACTATTGTTCTGCATAGTCCTATCGACTTGCAGCTGGACCATAGCCCTCCACATGCCTGCCTATCTGAATATAACTATCCAAACATCTCTTAAATGTTGAAATTGAACCTGCACCCACCACTTCTGCTGGCAGCTCATTCCATGCTCAATCGGTACATTTAACGTCAGAGAAGTGTTTGCAATATACATCCTCAAATTCTTCTTCTCCGCAAACAACCACAAAAGCAGAGGAGTGCCCCAAAGAATGAATGACAGTTAGATGTTAGAACCCCAAAGCCCCCCCCCCCAGATCCCCACCACCACGCAGCAAAGCAATGACCCCCCCTTTCCCCCAACAGCAAAAAACATCGGCGTCCCCCCCCCCACCAAGAACTCAACCGTGCAGCAAAGCTTCAGTAAAGATAAAGACCTGCAGTACCCTAAAGACTACTCGTTCACCTGGCAATTCAACATACTCCAGGCTCTCTCTCTTCCTAATAAGGGAAAAAGAGGTGTCTCTGTCTCTCACCACCCTCTGAGTGAAGAAGTTTCCCCTCACGGTCCCCTTACATATTTCACCTTTCACCTTTAACCTATGACCTCTAGCTCTAGTCTCAGCCAAAGTCAGCGAGGAGAGTTTACATTGACCCATGAAATCCCCCTCATAATTTTGTAATTATTTCAGAATACATTTATTATCAAAGTACGCATGGAGTTCACAACCCTGAGATTTGTCTTTTCCACAGACAGCTACAAAACAAAGAAAACCATGGAATCCATTCAAAGAAAAGCAGCAACCGCCCCACGCACAAAAAAAAAACAAATTGCGCAAATGGAAAACACATTGTCAAACTGTAGGTAGCAAGCTCCAGCAGTACTAGAATCATATTTAAAAGAAAAAGATGTAAAAGAAGTGAAAGAAGGAGTTTCATGAACCATCTGAAGATGTCGCCCATGGTAGTGTTGTTTGCAGATGTCAGCTATTATTTAAGCATCGACTTCTGCCTGCACAATGCCCACACCTCTCTAATCGCTGCACATTCATCCGCCTATCCAGCATGATTAAAACAAATAAATTTTTTCTAACCTCTCCATAAATAAATCTCCTCTTTTATTGATCTCTGGTGGTCCCCAGCTCCAAGTCTTATAACTCTTTTCCTGTCCAAATGTCATTAGAATATTTTCTGGTCCCTTTACCCCTCGGGAATCAGCTTGCTTCTCACTTGACTTTACACCCTGGTATCTCTCAAAATCTCTTACACTCTTAACTGTGGGAAGATACAAGGAACCCCAGTTTTCATTTAACCTGCCCTTCTCCCTCATAGGTTTCAATTCCCCTGCCCCTCTTCCTCACGAGAAAAGAAAGCACGATTCCAACGGAAGGATCTCAGTTTAACAGTGTCCTATTGTTCAATTACAGCCTTGCGTGCCAAACATTGATTACAAATGACACAGGCCAGATCTATTTGCATCTCATTAAAACTGGACCTTATCCAATTGACTATTTTTACACTGGAGCAGTATTCATTCTCTTCCACAGCTATACAAGTCTTTATGATATTACGATCAATATTCTTCAATCTACCATCAGGCCACCAAGCACATTTTGTAGGGGTTACTCAGATATCCCTGAAACTGGTTTGCACATTCCAAAATATTTGGGAAATTCACATGATTCAGTGATAATTGAATTAATATTTTGCTTTGCTCACCGTGCAACACTTGTTTCTAATCTGCTTGCTTGCACCTTCTGGCTCATCAAATCTCTTCTAGACAGTTTACAGTGGTCGAGTGTAATAAGTGGTTCTGAAGAAGAGGAAGCAGGCTCCCAATCATTAGAATACTTAAGGAATTCTGGCTAGTGATGTTTAACTGGAACCTAATTAACCAAACTTGTGAAAATTATACAACTTTTTTTTTAACTAAACACAGCAAAAGTTAAATCTGTTATTGAAAATTTTAAAAAGAAGATAGAATAGTGCAAGGCAGTATCGCTTTCCCCCCCAGTCTAAACAGGTTACAAACTCTAGGGCATAAGAACTTACAGCTAATGCAAAGATACCCCTTCAACAAGGGGCTTCCAATAGTTTTTATGCCATGGACCCCTACCATTAACCAAAGAGGCCATGGACCCCAGGTTAGGAATCTCTGCCTTAAAGGACTGAAGAAACAATATATACTGCATTGAAAAATTATATAGTTCACCTTTATATATGTCACTTAGATAATGCTAATTTTACAGGTTTATTTTATATTTTGGTTTTTTTAAATTTCTTAACACCTATTTTCATGGATCAGAATTTAAAGGATGTACATTTGATATATTTATATAGCAATCTATTTATATTCAATGAGTAGCCATGAGCCCATGTTACAAACGGTGCATGATATTAAGCACATGTCTATCACAGAGGGATGGCATGGTAGCGTAATGGCTAGCACAATGCTTTACAGTACCAGCAACCCGGGTTCATTTCCCGCCACTGCCTTGAACAAGTTTGTACGTTCTCCCCATGGCCACGTATGTTTCTTGTGGGTGCTTCGGTCTCCTCTCAGAGTCCAAAGACATTCCATTTGGGCATTGTACATTGTCCTGCAATTAGGCCAGGATTAAATTGGGGATTGCTGGGTGGTGCAGTTTGAAGGGCCTATTCCATGCTGCACCCCAATAAATAAATAAAAAATAAATCACATGGTGATCAGAAGTAGACCATTCCGCCCCTCAAATCTGCCTCAACATACAGTATGATCATGACCGGTTGGCCCCAAGACTCATATATGACAGATTCCCTTTGCCTTTAATTCCACAACCTTTCAAAAAAAAATTGTCTACTCCCTCTTTGAATATCCCCAGTGATCTAGCTCCTACAACTCTTTGGCTGTGGAATCTTAATACAGGGATGGTATCAATATTTTGCCTCAATACCGAGCATGCATTCCTGATGCAGGCTCTTGACCCTGAATGTTGACCACGACTTTGCAACTGAATCCACTGAGTTCTTCCAGCAATTTGTTTCTTTTTTGCTGCAGGTTCCAGCATCAGTAATCTCTTGTGTGTCGAACATATTTCTAAAGCAGCTTTGAAAAAGTATTACAGTCTAACATCAACTGTTTCAAGACGAGCATTTGGATTTCCAACTGAAGGGTGAGAAGAAGGCAGAACACCAAAACCGCAAGGGCAAAGGATCGGTAATGGATGAAGAGCAGCCAGAAATGTTTTGTGAGAAACAGGAAAGCAGGAGGAGGCGCAAGACAGCGATTCGATCGGCACTTGAGTGGTGGAAAAATGGAGGGGAATGTATGAAGGAAGAGTAAATTGCTGTTAGAGTAGGTTAGAAAGTCAGTACAACATTGTGGGCTGAGGGGTTTGTTCTGTGCTTTATGATGTTCTATGTTCTATAAGGAATCAGTTATTGGAAATTCTGGAAAGGTGAAGTTTATCCTTATTCTGGTAGAAGAAAGCACTTAGCTCATAACAGATCCTAGTCTCACACTGTCCAATTTACCCAGCTTGGATAATTAAGATTTCAGTGGAATTGAACTTGAGAGGGAGAGTCCAATCATTGTTACTACACCATATAATTTCTCCCATCTGCTAGTCAATCATCTTTTTTTATTATTATTTATTCATTTACAGGATGTGGGTGTCACCAGCTAAGCCAGCATTTATTGCCCATTCCTAGTTGCCCGTGAGAAGGTGGTGAGAAGGTGCCTTCTTGAACCGCTGCAGTCCCTGAGGTGTGGGTACACCCTGTTAGGGAGGGAATTCCATGATTTTGACCCAGCGACAATGAAGGAACCAAGTCAGGTTGGTGAATGACTCAGGGAGGGATTTCCAAGTGGTGGTGTTCCCAGGTATCTGCTGTTGTCGTCCTTCTAGATCAGGGGTGGCTAACCTTTTACATTCCACTCATCAATTTTTTTCACGCACGAGTTCAGATGCGATTTTTTCACGCACACGTTCTATATTAGCATATTTTTACAAGAATTGAATGAGGGTACAAGAGTTGTATGGCACTCGTGAGTGAAAAAAATTGACGTATGTAATGTAAAAGATTGGCCACCCCTGTTCTATATGGTAGTAGGTCTGGAAGTTCTATACGTGACAGGTTTGCCAATACAAACTGAATGGCTTTGAAGGGAGAGATTCAAAAATCGCAATCTAAGAAGATGAAAACTAACAGGATTCTTGAAAATAAGTTATTGAGAGCAGTTATTGTAGGAAGTCATGATTACTGGAAGAAGCACTGGAATGAACAGACTCTTCCTAAAGGATGGGAAACTGATACCGTCATGAGGTCTCATCTGCAACGTGCATCTTTGATGCTACCAAAATAAGGTATATAAAGGGGAATGGTTGCTAGGGACAGCAAAAAGATGCAGAAACATTAAGACAGTTCCTTCTGAAAATCAGCTCAGATCAATTTGCAGATAATCTACTAATGTACCCTCAGTGGCCAGGTACACCTGTATACCTACTCATGAATGCAAATATCTAATCAGCTAATCATGTGGCAGCACAAGAGCATGCAGACATGGTCAAGAGGCTCAGTTGTTCAGAATAAACACCACAATGATGAAGAGATGTGACCTAAGTGACTTTGACTGTGGAATGATTGCTGGTGCCAGGCAGGGCGGTTTGAGAATCACAGAAAGTGCTGATCTTCTGGGATTTTCATGTACAACAGTCTCTAGAATTTACAGAGAGTAGAGTGAAAAACCAAAAAACAACATCCAGTGAGTGGCATTTCAGAAAATGCCTTGTTAATGAGAGAGGTCAGAGGAGAAAGGCCAGGTTGGTTCAAGCTGACAGGGAGGCGATAGTAATTCCAATAACCACAATTTACTACAGTGGTGTGCAGAAGAGCATCTCTGAATGCACAACACGTTGAACCTTGAAGTAGATGAGCTACAGCAGCAGGAGATCACATTGGTTTCCACTCCAGTACCTAACAAAATGGTCACTAAGTATGAGTATATTGTCATCAACAAGAGCGGTAGCCAAGTTGAATGCTGAAATCAGACATCACTGGATATAAATATCAATGCATCATGTTTCAAATACTTGATGCAAAATTGTGTTCTGTGCATTGTGACACGCTTTCTAGTTTTCAAAATATTTCAGCAGGCCTGCAGCTTTAAAATTAATGCCTATTTTAGTCTCCACTGTTTGCCTAGTCCAGCTGATGAGCTTATTGTCCAGTTGACCTAACTTCTATGCACTCATGACCAAAGATACGGGAGAAGATGGAATTTGAAGGACCACACAAAATACTGGAGGAACTCAGTGAATAAGGCAGCACATGTGGAAATGTTCAGATGCCCAGTCCAAATGAAGGGTCTCCACCAAAATGTCAACTACTCATTTCCCTCCACAGATGCTGCCTAATTCACTAAATTCATCCAGCACCGTGTTGGTGGCATGTATGGGACAGTTATTTCTGAAAGCAAGCCCCTTTCACTTAGAATGTCAAGTCCCACCCAGGCAGAGCTGAAACACTACCCAACAACTGCAGTTGCTGGCCAGCTCAACACAGACTCCCAGATCCATAAATAACCGGATTCTTTACCATAAAGTTATTTCTGAGACAACAAGTACATGAGGCACTAACACAATAGTAACAGCAGACCGATATACCGATGTTTTTTTAAACCATGAGACTACTTCTTCTAATGATTACTGTCAGTTCATGGGACATGCAATCCTACCGCAGTGGTACAGTGTTAAGTTGACTAAATTGGATTCAGAGCACTGTGTATTACAGTGATCTGTTCAGTGGAGGATATGTTTCTTCCAAAACCTACTGCAAGATTCAGCACACCTACTTTAACCTCTTCTTCGCAAGAAGTATTGACTTCTCACAAGCGTGAGACTCCATGGAAACGTTACTTTTTGGCACATCCCACTAACAGCCTCTGAAGAGACCAAAACACATTGGGCAAAGTTAAACCCCATTCAGTAATAAATTGGCACGGGTGCACACACATGCACACACACACATGCACACACACACATTCTCTCTGGTGCACACACAAAATACTCGAGACAAGTGCTAAGTTATAGATACAGTGACTCGCCTGACGAAATTAGACTGGAGGACACTGTGTTATAAGCATGTCCAGTAACACTAGGTTAGTGTGACACTGCAAAACAGAGTGGGTCCAAGGCACATCTGGTAACAAGACTCAAGAGATTTATTTTCAACTAAGAAACAGACTGTAACAGTCATTAAAAACAAACTCTGCATATCTCCCATTTATAATTGCCTTGTTTCACACTATCTGCTCCAGTTTTTTTTGCAATGTTCCATTTAATCAAAATATAATCAATTATTTTCATGCTTAGATTCATAATTGAAACTGTTGAAACACATTTTCTCAATTTTCACGTATTTTGCCAAGTCTCCCGATAATTTATGAAGTGGTTCGATTAGAGATTTTACTCAGCATGCAAACCATTTGTTGTTTGTTTTCTAATTACTACATCATAATTACTGTCTAATTGCAATTTTGTAATCAATTCAACTGTGCAGAGTAAAAGTTTGTAATATGTTGAATCATTAATTTGGTCATCATTTCTCTGTGTAATTACTTGGTGTACAGTCAACTATTCAAATGGAGTTCATGATTAGTCAAATCAAGAGCCAGCGAAAGCACTGGACTGAAACAAGATGACTGACAGCTGGCAGTTCTATGGGGAGCTGTCAACTTGTCAAACGTTTGTGATTCAGTTCATTTTCAAACTTACAGGCATGTCCAGATAGATGCCACCATATACCTTTAACATTTACTGGCACCGAGTCTTCACCATCAACATACAGTATCACCATATCTACTGAAGTGGTCATAGACATCCTCTGACATTTTTTTTTTTGCGTAACTATGCTTTTCTCACTTGCTGTTTTGAATTTGCTGTGCATGTTCTGCTCCTTGAGCCCAGAAGAACATAGTTTCCTTTGGCTATATTCGTGCATGGTCAAATAAAAATTCAACTTAAATTTGAACCCCATTTGAATTTGATAATGATGGCATGTTAGGGGTTGTACATCTGTGTTGGGCGACCCATTTCCTGACAAGCACTTTGCATCTTTTGCAAGACGTGGATGTATTGGAATACACTCATCTTCACTGGATTAAAGTAAATTTATTATCAAAGTAGATACCATATACTACTTTGAGATCAATTTTCTTGCAGGCATTTGCAGGAAATACAATAGCATTTACAAACAAATCTATACATATACAGAGAGTGATAAAGAAAAGTGTAGAAATAAAGACAAACTTTGCAAATAAAAAACAATACTGAGAACTCGACTTGTAACGAGTCCTTGAAAGTGACTCTGTAGGTCGTAGAATCAGTTTGGAGTTGGGATGATTGAAGTTATCCATCCCGGTACAGGAGACTGATTGTTGTAGCATAACAACTGTTTCTGAACCTGGTGATGTGAGACCTAAGGTTTCTGTAACTCTTATCAGATGGTATGGTGAGAAGAGAGTATGGCTTGGACGGTGGGGGGTCTTGATGTTGGCTGCTGCTTTCTTGTGGCAGCACTCCATGTAAATGTATTTAATGGCAGGCGTGCTTTGTCTGTGATGGACTGGGCTGTATCTACCACTTTCTGTAACTTTTCCATTTCTGGGCATTTCCATACCAGACTATGAAGCAACCAGTTAGGACACTCTCCACTGTGCATCCCACAGAAATTTTTCTGAAATTTTTGATGATATGCCAAATCTACGCAAAATTCTAAGAAAGTAGAGGCACTCCCATTCCTTCATGATAACACTTGCGTGAAACTTCTACAGGTCTCAGGAAGTTTGACACCAACCAGAACAAAGAAGCCCACTGCTTGGTACCCCGTCCAGGAACCTATAACCATTCCTTCCACCACTGGCACATAGTGGATATAGTATGTTCAGTCCACACACAGCTCATTCAATAAAACTATTACAGCATCACCTGTCAATCCTCTATCACCAAGGAAGAGCAGGGCACGGGTACTCCACCAACTCATTCACCATCTCCCCTGAGAAACATATTGCCTTCCCTTCATAGACAGTAGGTCCAAATCTTTCAGCCCCTATCCCAGAGCATTGTGGCCATGCTTTTATCAGGTTGACCATAGCCATTCAAGGAAGCAGCTCATCATCACCTTCTCAAGGGAACCAGTGTGGCTGGAGACAACCCACACACTGAGACAAAAAATTTGCTGAAAACAAACTAAACCAGTTTTGGTGGTGAAGATTGTGGGTTAATCATAATGGAGGTAGCTTCCCCCTTTAATTAAAAGCAATTCCACGGACCGAACTGCTTTCACACTATGTATGCCCAGTCTTTCCCCCAGCAAAAGGGAGTTAAAACCAAGAGGGCATAAGTTGAAGGTGAGTGGGTAAAGATTCACAAAGGACCTGAGGGATAATTTCTTCATTCAGAAGATGGTGCATATATAGACCAAACTGCCATAGGAACTGGTCAAGGCTGGTACATTTATACGTATTCAATCAGGACGATATGTAATTCTGAACCCAGTGATGTGGCTTTAAGTGAGTGTTCAGTTCAGGGTTACAATATTGTAAAATATTGATAAGGCTACATTTGGAGTACTGTGTACAGTTCTGGTCATCCGTCCATAGGAAGGCTGACAGTAAACTGAAGAGCAAGCGAAAAGAGATTTACAAAGCTGTTAGCAGAATAGAGGCTTTCAGTTATAAAAAGACACTGGATAGGCTAGGATTTCATTCCCTACAGTGTAGGAGGCTGAGGAGTGATCTGAATCAGAATCAGGTTTAATATAGAGTCTCAACTGGATTCAAAACAAGAGAGTACGATTTAAAAGGCATACATACCAGAGGCAACTTTTGCAACAAGTCACTAGAGTAGTGGGAGAAGAAAGAGGTAGAATTATGAAAGTTAAAGTCATTTTGAAAGGTATATGATAGGAAATGTTCCAAAGTTCAAAGTACGTTTACTATCACAGTATGTAGTATACGATATATGAGCTTGAAATTTGTCTCCTCGCAGGCAGCCACAGAACAGAGAGATATAGGCCAGGCATGGGAAAATTGGACTAGTTCAGATGGGCGTTTTGATCCGCATGGATTAGTTGGGGAAAAAGGGTCTATTTTCCTGCTGTATTACCCTAGGACTCTGAAAGAGAAGTCACACCAGGAAGTGATTAAATACCAAAAATATTAACTCCATTTCCCTTTCTGCTGATGTTAAGTGACCTGCTGAGTGTCTCCAGCATTTTATGTCTTCATTGTAGCAAAAAAAAATCACAAATGCTAACTGGAATGCACTTGGGACCCGGTCACTTTCAGAATAACTGCTTGTACCATCTCTGAGAAGTGACCTTTGATAATGTTGGGATAATGATATGGAGATGTTCTTCAAACATGCTTACACATCAAGTGGACATTAAGACCCAAGGGGAAACTAAAGGACAAGATGTGTAACCATAATAATATACTCTGATGCATCATGTACGCTTCTGTATATAAAGCAGCTTTCTTATTTACTACAACATGAAGTCAGATTTCACAACGTTTCAATGTAGACTTGATCAATGAACTTGAATCCTGATGCAAGCCATTCAGTCTGCAGTGTCCATTCTAACTTGAGCAGACTACCCTACTCTATCCCCAGTAACTCTTACCCACCAGTTCTGCCACTAACCTTCAGCAGTGGTAACAACCAACTGACTCTGGATGTCGTTGAGATGTGGGAATTGTCGGGCACCCTAGGGAAAATACAATCAGTCACAGAGACTGTGCAGACTCCACACGGACTGCAGTGGAGGTCAGGATTGAACCCAGGTCTCCAAGCCTCTGAGGGAGCAATTCTAACTGTTGAACCACCCTGCCACGTTATTCTGGAAAGCTGGCTTGGAGAGAAGGTTATAGACAGTTGACCATCCTACTCCTCTCACGGAGAGCTGCATTTTAGCAGTACCACAGAAACACTTAGCCAGGAAAGGATTGCTACTCATCTATAATTTGATTACGGTTGCCCCTGTCACATCCGGAGGAAGTCCTTCAGCTTCACTTATTATCAAAGATCAATCATATTCAGATCTAATTAAGGGCTATGTGGGTTTTGCAGGGCAGGTCAATATGGATAGCTTCACTAATGGGTCTTAGAGATGTGGATGAAATTATATCAGAGATGAGGAGAGTAGACCATAGGAGAAAATAAATGAAAAGTAATAGGCAGTTGAGAAGAGCTAAAATGTCAGAGTGGGGAATAGAGGAAAGGGGAGAATTTGTCTGTTAGTTAAATTAAGTGCATTATATAGGAATGATTAAGGAAATATCTAAAACAATGATAAACCAGTGAAAAGCCAAGGTCTTTATCTGGTTAACCATTCTAATTAGTCCCCACCCCACCCCCCCTCTATCTATTACCTCAGTTACTGTACTGTAAACACTTCAAATCATTTTTATAATGCTGTTTACATTGTAAATACAAGCTGGTATTTATGTATTTATGCAAATTTATTCCCTATCCACACTTTAACCTTCATATTTTACAGAATTCTTTATTCTTAAAATCGTTGAATGCTGTTTTTTTTTTCTTATTGCATGTTGTGCCAACACATCATAACAAATTCCTATGCAAATACATAAGGTGAATTAGGTTGATGCTTGATCCATTTCACCCTTGTTGATGATAAAACAGTATTAATTCCATTCTATTTACAGTGCACT
The DNA here is from genome assembly GCF_030144855.1 of Hypanus sabinus. NCBI lineage: Eukaryota > Metazoa > Chordata > Chondrichthyes > Myliobatiformes > Dasyatidae > Hypanus > Hypanus sabinus. The sequence continues at coordinate 20,195,767 of NC_082706.1, forward strand.
GGCAGGATTTTGGCAGCCTCTTTCTTGGAAGATATCTTAAAGAATCTTGAGATAAGAACAGACTGATTTCCTGTGTGGGTGATATTTCTTGCTTTATCCCTTCTGCGCACTCTTTTTGGAGATCTAGCACTGAAAATGCTTGGAAAGGAAGTGCTTTTCTGATCCTCTTGCTGGTGTGTGTGCACTGAGATCTCGTGTGGTACAGTTCTGTGTCAAAACAGAAGAGACTTAGAAAGGGAGTGGAAGTGAGTGGTGAGTAACTCATAGCTTGAGAGACCAGTTTACTAGGGATGGCTGAGGATGCAGGACTGAACCAGCAATCAACGGTCACCCATAGCATGTTTAAATGGCAGTAAACAAGTCGCATCGATATTCACAACTGTGAGGCCCTGACTAGCAGATGCTCTCTCCTTCTTCAAAGCAACCACAGAGGTGGCAGAAATAAAATGTGCAGAGAAGAAATCAAAGTTGCCTTCAACAGAAGGTCAATTACAGGCCAAATCGAAGGTGTGGGATCCAGATCCCAGAGCATATTGAAGTGACTAAAACCAGTGCTCGGATGACAATTTAAGCATCAGGCCAGGTTGAAAAGGTTGGGGGTTGGGGCCTGAAGTGAGTGATGGGCCAGTTCAGTTCACTACTCCATGTCATTTACTCAGCTCTCCGCTGAACTAAGAGTATGTTCACGGGCTCTTTTTGTGGACTTCTGTTCAGAATGTGACTGCCTCGTGTTTATTGTTTGCATGATGTTTTTTTTCTTCTCTGCACATTGGACGTTTAACAGTCTTTTTTAAAATGGGTTCTTTTAGGTATTTTTGTTTCACGGTTGCCTGTAAGGAGCCAAATCTCAATGTTGTATAATGTATATGTATTTTGATAATAAATGCACTTTGAATTTTGAACAAGCTTTGAAAACAGGAGTGGATAAGAGTGAGAGACTGATTTTGTAAGTGTCTGATGGTTTGAGTTGTGGTGCCATAAGAACATAAGAAATAGGAGCAGGAGTCGGCCATCTGGCCCGTCGAGCCTAATCCACCATTCACTAAGATCATGGCTAATCTGTCCATAGACCCATCTCCATCTATCTGCCTTTTCCCTATAACCCTTAATTCCCCTACTATGCAAAAATCTATCCAACCTTGTTTTTAATAAATTTACTGAGGTGGCCTCCACTGCTTCATTGGGTAGAGGCTTCCACAGATTCACCACTCTCAGGGAAAAGCAGTTCCTCCTCAACTCTGTCCTAACTCTAACTCCCCGAATCTTGAGGTTACGTCCCCTAGTTCTAGTCTTACCTATCAGTGAAAACAACTTTCACCTATCATATAACCTTTACATAATTTTATATATTTCGATAAGATCTCCTCTCATTCTTCTGAATTCCAACGAATACAGTCTCAGGCGACTCAATCTCTCCTCATAGTCTAACCTCCTCATCTCTGGAATTAACCTGCTGAACATCCTTTATACTGCCCCCAAAGCCAGTATATCCTTCCTCAAGTAAAGAGACCAGAACTGTATGAAGTAGTCCAGATGCAGCCTCACCAGTACCCTGTACAGTTGCAGCATAACCTCCCTGCTCATAAATTCAATCCTTCAATGATGGCCAACATCCAATTTGCCTTCTTGCCATCCTCTCAATGAGTGCCATTAAAGTACATATTGAAGATATAAACTAGTACCCCTAAATTTTAACAATGTGGAGGAACAAGCGGATCTTGGTGGTGGTGGGGGGGGGGGTTATATCCATAGATCCCTCAAAGTTGCAGAGTAAGTTGATAGGGTGGTTAAGAAAGCATTATGGTGTGTTATCCTTCATTCGTTGGGGGATTGAGTTCAAGAGCCATGAGGTAGCATTGTAGCTCTTTAAAAGCACCGGTTGGACCACACTCGGAGTATTGTGTTCAGTTCTGGTCACCTCATTAGAGGAAGGACTTGGAAGCTTCAGAGAGGGTCCAGAGACTTAACCTAGATGCTGCCTGGATTAGACATCTGACGAGGATAGGTTGAGTGAGCAATGCCTCTGTGCTTTGGAGGATGAAAGGTGACTTCACAGGGATGTACAAAATGATCAGTGGCAGAGATAAAGTTAACAGTCAGAGACATTTTTCCCAGGGTGGAAATGGCAAATACAAGGAAGCTTAATTTTAAAGTGCTTGGAGGAAAGTATGGGGGGGGGGGGGGATAGCAGGGGAAGTGTTTTTTAAAAACACAGAGTGGTAGGTGCATTGAACGTGCTACCAGGGTGGTAGTAGAAGCACATACATTGCAGACATTCAGAGGCTCTTAGAAAGGCACATGGATAATAGAAAAATGAAGGGCTTTGTGGGAATGAAGGGTTAGATTGATTCTATAGTAGGTCACAAGGCCTAAACTCTGCTGTACTGTTATACACTCAGTATCCACTTTATTAGATAAACCTGCTCAATAATGTAAATATCTAATTAGCCTATTATGTGGCAGCAACTCAATGCACAAAGCATGCAGACATGGTCAAGAGGTTCAATTCTTGCTCAGACCAAACATCAACATTGGGAAGAAATGTGATCTAAGTGACTTTGACCATGGAATTATCGTTGGTGCCAGATGAGGTGGCTTGAGTGTCTCAGAAGCTGCTGATTCCTGGGATTTTCTTGCACAACTGTCTCTAGAGTTCACAGAGAATGGTATGAAAAAGAAAGAAAATAATAATTCAGTGAGCTGCAGTTCCATGGGTGAAAATGAGGTCAGAGTAGAATGGTCAGTCTGCTTGAAGTGGACAAGAAGGCAACATTCACTCAAATAGCCACACATTACAACAGCAGGAGAACATCTCTGAATGCACAACATGTCGCATTTTGAAGTGGATAGGGTACAGCAGCAGAAGAACAAGAAGATACACCGAGTGGCCACTTTATTAGGCATAGGAAGTACCTGAGAGTATGTTCTTTTCAAATTTAATAGAAGGGTCATATTATTTGAAAAGAGTTGGAGGCCATTTATTCAATAATCTCATATGTTGTAATTTGACCCTGTTCCAATCCTATTTGTTTTTCTGGTTTTGATTATATATATGTTGAGAGAATCAGAGTTGGTGACACTGATGATTCTTTGTCTTCTTATAGATACTATAAACAGCTCATTTTTTTCATTTTTTTTTCTTTATTAGTTAGTGGTTAGTTTGTTAGATTAGTTTTTCTTGGGGTAATAATATTTTTTTTCTTTTTTTCTGTTTTTTTTCAACATGATATACCTAGTCTTTTTTTTGTTTCATTTATATGATATTTGTATCATTCATGATTTGGGAAGACTTAACTATATTGTACTTATTGCTTGTGTATCCTTTTATGTTCATTTTAATTTTGTAATTTTGTAATCCCAATAAATATGTATTAATCTTATCATGTTGATATTAATAAAAAGTTTGAAAAAGAAGAGAATATGTTCTATGTAATATTTGCAGCATTCTACCTACACAACCATGAGATTCACTTCACTCCCCTTCAATCTATTCCTTCTGTGCATAACCAGAATTCGTTCTTCTCAATGGCAATCGAAAATTAAATGGAGCTGTAACACAGCAGATAGGTGGCATTGCTTATGAAATAAGAACCATAATTCTGAACAGGTTTGTCTTTATGGAGAATGAAACAAGGGCAGTTTAGTCTTAGTGGCAGAGGTAGTTAGGCATTATCTAAGATAGTAAAGACTTCTTCAGTCCACTATTCCATCTAAGCTGCTCAGATGTCTGGCCACGCAGTGACTGAAATGTTCCCATGCACATAGCCTTTGTTGCTGTGCAGCTGGGATGTTCTTTTTATAGTGTTAATATAATTTTGAAATCTCCTAATATAAGTAAGTAAGTAAGTACATGTTAATAAATATAATCCATAAATTGTCTAAACAATAAACATTCTGCAACCTCTGCGTTGAAAAAAATTATAGCACTTCAACATATTTACATTGTCAGTGTTTCAAGTTACCACACTGTTAAAAATTGTAACAATAGACACAGAATGGAAGGTAGTAGCTCATTGTTAATAAACCGCCAGCCCGCTGAACGCAATGTGGAAGTTTTTTTGTTAATTAATAAACAAAATCTGAAGCACCTGATTTTTTAATTTCCATTCTGAAAATTCATAGAATGCATATTACAAAACAAAATATTTAAAGTGCCATGCAGTTATCAGGCCGTGTAAAACTTTCCTGCTCAGAACAATGTTTGTTCTGTGCAGCTGTAACAAAAAGAGGGAACATTGCCAGTCTAATGTCATGTTATTTGAAGTTATTATCATGAATTTTTTTGGATTTATTTGTGTTTGTATTACATTTATGCCAATGAGATCTGGTATTCCTCCCACTGAAATATTTTTGCACCTTAAAACATTTTCAGGTCTTCATTCAACACTCCCTTTTCTAGACAGGAGTTCCAAACCCATTCATTTTTTTTCTAACTAGAATGCTACTGGAATTAAAAAAAAACTATTTGTTTGTGTACAGTGTCTCTACATTAGTTTAAGCCTCCTTGTCAGTATTCATTTTACATTTTCACTGTGACATAATCAGCAGCTTTCACTCTTAGAATTTAATACAATGAGAAAATAAGATTTACTTTTTTATCACTCGTGCTAATGCATACAAAAACACAGAAACATTTTCAAAGCAGAACTGTCAAGGACAGATGTATAAGAATTGGATTATACCAATCGTATTTATTTATTGATTGATTGAGATACAGTGTGGAATAGGCCCTTGCAGACCTTTGAGTCACACAGCCCAGCAAGCCAATGATTTAACCCCAGCCTAATTATGGGACAATTTGTAATGACTAATTAACCTACCAACCGGTACATCTTCAGATTGTGTGAGGAAACTGGAGCACCTGGAGGAAACCCACACAGTCACGGAGAGAACGTACAAACACCATACAGGCAGGCAGTGTCAGGAATTGAACCTGTGTCGCTTGCACTGTAAAACGCTGTGCTAACCACTGTGCTACCATGCGGGCCTTTTTAACATAATTTCAAAATATTCACCTTATGAATCAGTTTCATTGTATTAGACAACCGCTGCTTCATACACTACATTTGTAGAGCAACTGCAAGTTTCCTCTTCTCCCTTCCCTCGTTTTCTATTCCCCACTCTGGCTCTCCTCTTTCCTCTTCTCAACTACCTATCACCTCTCCTGGTGCAACTCCCACTTCCCTTTCTCCCATGGTTCACTCCCCTTCTCTTATTAGAATACTTCTTCTGCCCTTTACCCTTTCCTATCACCTCCCAGCTTTTCATGTCTTCCTCCCTCCCCCATCCATCTACCTCATCCCTCACCTGGCTTCACCTGTCAACTTCTCACTTGTACTACCTCCCCTCCCCCCCCCCCACCTCCTTATTCTGGCATCCTTCCTGATGAAGGGTCTTGGCCCAAAACATTGGCTGTTTATTCCTTTCTACGGATGTTACCTGACCTGCTGAGTTCCTCCATGTTCCTGTATTTGTTACTCTGTACATCCAGCATGTGCACAATCACTTGCGTTCTTTGCTTGCCCACACCGGTATGTCTGCTGCACTTGCCTTTTCTATTCAAGCTTTTGGCCAGAATGGCAAACTACAGTACTTTCTCACTGTCTACAGTTCTAGAGCGGAGCCTGTTAGTAAAGGTTGCATTAAAATACAACTGACTATGCACAAGGAAACTGCGCATCGTCAAGGAAACTTCACCAAGCAATTAAAAAAAATGTTAGGAACTTCAGCCAGTTACAACTGCAGTGCCAACATTGGTGTCCAGGCAGCGTAGCCGTTAGCACAACGTTATTATAGCTCTGGGAGTCAAGAGTTCAATTCCAGAGCCGTCAGTAAGGAGTTTGTATGCTCGCAGCGTAACTGCATGATTTACTCCCACAGTCCAGAGATGTATTGGCTAGCGGTCTTTGGAAATCATCCTGCGTTCAGGCTAGGATTAAATAGGTGGGCTGTAGGCTGGTAAGGCCACTTCCACACAGCATCTTTAAAAGGAAATTTAGAAAACTAAGAATTAACACACAGCATAACAGAGAAGGAAGGGTTATGTTACAGCACATAGCCCACGGACTGAGATAAACACTTAATGAACTAGGTATGGGGAGGAATTTTCCCTTTTTACAACGTGCAATACAGTTAAATGCACATGAAACTTCACACTTAGGAAATTGTTACGTTGGACTTCAGTACATAATACTACAGAACATTGCTCATTTAGCACATGCATCAAGGAACATGACAGCGGACCAAAACAACTTGTATTTATATAGCACCTATGATATAATATCACACAGCACTTCACAGAAGTATCTTGGGACCTGCTAATCAAAACAGCGTCAGTGAAGATTTTGTGGGCAGCATTTTCCCTGCTGAATCAGCAAACTGAGAGTTGCATCCCATTCCATTGTAAAACCGTAAGACACAGAGCAGAATTAGACCATTCAGCCGACTGAATCTGCAGTGCCATTCCATCATGGCAGATTTATTATCCCTCTCAACCCCATTCTCCCACCCTCTCCTCTTAACCATTGCCACCCCTACTAATCCAAGAGGGGGAGGAAGAGGAAAGGAAGAGGGGAGAATGAGGAGAGAGAGAGGACAGATGGAAGCTTGGGAAGGGAGAGGGAGGAAGTTTCTATACCCCATCGTATTTCTGAATGAGCACTACCTCCTTGTTCCTCTTTTGCATTATGTATTTATTTTATAATTTGTAGTAATGTCTTTATGTCTTACACTGTATTGCAACTGTAAAACAACAAATTCCACAGCATGGATCACTGAAAATAAACCAGATTCTGATTCTTTATAAAGTCATTTGTACTGATCTCAACTCTAGTCCTCTCAGGTACAGAATTTCAGAGATTCACCATTTATGTACCATCAATAACTCTTGGAGACAGAAAGCGAATGATAGGCTTTTATTAGCAAAATGGAGCACAGCATCTCGGAGACTGAGGGGGGGAGCAGTGCCTCCAATCGCCTTTATACAGGGATCTGTGGGAGGAGCCAAAGGAGCAGTCAGCAGAGGAGCGTGTCCAGACAGGTATACATAGTTTACCACATTCACCCCCCACTTTGTTTTAAAAGAGAGTTCCCACGGGGTGAAGTTTCTTACAAGTATATTTACAGGTTAAGTCTATCAGGAGGTTGAGTCTGTAGCTGCGATCTACGTAGCACCGGTGGTGATTGCACTGGTGACAGTGGTTGTGCTGGCTCCGGCCTGACTTGAGGTGCCAGCCCGTTAGGCGTCAGTAATCCCTCATGCATGTGCGTGGCATCCGGTATGGGAGTGTCGTGAGGAGTCTGTGTAGGGCTTGGTGTGTGCGGTGTCTCGTGGGTATATACATCGGTGGGTACGGGATTCATAGTCACCATGGAGTGTTTGGGGTAGGGGTCTGGTGCTCCTGCGGGCGCCAGGTCACGGACGGAGACTGTGTCCTCCCGCCCATCAGGTAAGACCACGTAGGCATACTGAGGGTTCGCATGAAGTAGGTGAACCCTCTCAACCATCGGGGAGTATTTATTGCTTCTCGCATGTGTCCGGAGCAGCACTGGCCCTGGGGACGTCAGCCAAACTGGTAGGGTGGTCCCAGTGGCAGACTTCCTGGGAAAAGAAAAGAGGCGCTCATAAGGGGTGGCATTGGAGGACGTGCATAACAAGGAGCAGATGGAGTGGAGTGCCTTGGGGAGGCACTCCACCTCTTGCCACGGAGAGACCGGCAATCCCTTTGACCTAAGGGCTAAGTGTGTGGCCTTCCACACGGTGGCATTCTCCCTTTCCACCTGTCCATTCCCCTGGGGATTATAACTTGTGGTCCTACTAGTAGCAATGCCCCTAGCCAGCAGGTACTGGCGCAGCTCGTCACTCATAAACGAGGACCCTCTATCATTGTGGATATAGCAGGGATATCCGAACAGAGTGAAGAGCTGGCGCAGAGCTTTTATGATGGACGTGGCAGTCGTATCAGGGCAGGGGATGGCAAAGGGGAACCGCGAGTACTCGTCGATAATGTTGAGAAAGTAGACATTGCGGTCGGTGGAGGGAAGGGGGCCCTTAAAGTCAACACTCAGTCGCTCAAAGGGGCGGGTGGCCTTGATAAGTTGTGCCTTTGCTGGACAGTAGAAGTGCGGTTTGCACTCAGCACAGAGTTGACAGTCCCTGGTCATCGTCCTGATGTCCTCAAGAGAGTAAGGCAGGTTCTGGGCTTTCACAAAATGGTAAAGTTGAGTGACCCCCGGGTGGCAAAGATCTGCATGGAGGGCGTATAGCTGGTCGAGCTGTGCACTGGCACACGCTCCACGGGATAGGGCATCAGTGCCTTCCAGGCCAGTACAGGATATCATAGTTGTAGGTGGAGAGTTCTATTCTCCACCGCAAAATTTTATCATTTTTGATTTTGCCCTGCTGTTGGTTGCTGAACATGAACGCAACTGAGAGCTGGTCGGTCAGCAAGGTGAACCTTTTGCTGGTGAGATAGTGCCTCCAGTGCCTAATAGCTTCCACTATGGCCTGGGCTTCCTTCTCCACCACGGAGTGCCGAATTTCAGAGCCTTGAAGGGTACGAGAGAAGAATGCTACCAGCCTTCCTGCCTGATTGAGGGTAGCAGCCAGTGCGAAGTCAGAGGCGTCACTCTCTACTTGGAAGGGAATGGTCTCGTCCAACGCATGCATCGTTGCTTTGGCAATGTCCCCTTTAATGCGGCTGAAGGCCGTGCGGGCCTCAGCAGAGAGAGGAAATGCGGTGGACTTGACCAGGGGGTGGGATTTGTCTGCGTAGTAAAGGACCCATTGGGCGTAATAAGAAAAGAAGTCCAGGCACAGTTTGAGGGCTCTGAGGGTGGTGGGAAGAGGGAGTTCCAACAGGGGGCGCATACAGTTGGGGTCAGGGCCAATGACCCCGTTGTCCACGGCATACCCAAGGATAGAAAGTCGGGTGGTTCCGAACACACACTTGTCCCTGTTATAGGTAAGGTTAAGAGTTTTGGCTGCTTGGAAAAACCGTTGGAGGTTGGTGTCGTGATCCTGCCAGTTGTGACCGCAGATGATGGTGTTATCCAGATATGGGAACGTGGCCTTCAGCTGGCATTGGTCCACCATCCAGTCCATTTCCCTCTGGAAGACAGAGACACCATTCATGACACCGAAGGGGCCGCACAGGAAGTGATAGAGCCTGCCGCCCACGGCCCACGGGTGCTTACCGGGCACCAAGACAGCGATTCAACTGTGGCCACCATGACCCTCGACCAAAGCGCTCCACACCAGCTCACAAGGTCAATGATGGACATCCTGGTGGAGGGGCACAGGACTAGCTGACTGTTTGACATGGGCAGCACTGAGAGTTTTATTGACCTGGACACGATGTAGGAGGTGTAGGGGCGATCCTCTGGGTGTATGGGGAGCTGTTGGTAAGCGGATTTCAGGTCTATGGTCGAGTACACCTTGTACTGAGCTATCTGATTGACCATATCCGCGATATGGGGTAGGGGGTACGCGTCAAGCTGCGTGAACCTATTGATGGTCTGGCTATAGTCTACAACCATCCTATTTTTCTGCCCGGTCCGAACAACAACCACCTGGGCCCTCCAAGGATTTGTGCTTGGCTCAATGATCCCCTCCCTGAGCAGCTGCTGCACCTCTGACTTAATGAAGACCCTGTCCCTCGCGCTGTACCTCCTGCTTTTAGTTGCCACAGGTTTACAGTTGGGGGTCAGGTTGGCGAACAGCAGTGCGGGAGGGATCTTGAGGGTGGAGAGGCTGCAAGTGCTGTCAGTAGCGCGGCTGTTGGCGTGGTGTTGGGTGGGATGCGCGGGTCGGTGTGTGTGTGTGTGTGTGTGTGTGTGTGTGTGTGTGTGTGTGTGTGTGTGTGTGTGTGTGTGTGTGTGTGTGTGTGTGTGTGTGTGTGTGTGTGTGGTCAGTAGCGGGGTATATGACGAAGTCCCACAAAACTGAGGATTGCTGACAGTAATTGGTGGGAGGGGCCCGTCATACTCTATTGTCACACTTTTCAGGTGGCTCTGGAAGTTGAGCCCCAATAGCACAGGGCCACACAGTTGAGGCATGACCAGTAACGCAAGGTCCCAATATTCTGTGCCCTGCACCACCAGTGTCGCTACACAACCCCCCCGGATGTCTGTGGAATACGACCCAGAAGCCATGCTGACCCTCTGGCTTACCGGCCGTGTCACGAGTCCACAGCGTTGCATCGTGTCCAGGTCAATAAAACTCTCAGTGCTGCCCATGTCAAACAGTCAGCTAGTCCTGTGCCCCTCCACCAGGATGTCCATCATTGCCCTTGTGAGCTGGTGTGGAGCGCTTTGGTCAAGGGTCATGGTGGCCACAGTTGAATCGCTGTCTTGGTGCCCGGTAAGCACCCGTGGGTCGGAGGCGGGGTGAGATGGTGCCGACAAAGATGGCCACCCCTATGCCTCGCACGTGGCAGGCAGGCAAGATGTCGGCAACCAAGATGGCCACCCCCATGCCTCGCACGAGGCGGGCAGGCAAGATGGCAGTGACCAAGATGGCGAACCCCATGCCTCGCATGCGGCGCTGCTCAACCTCGCTCGTGGTTTGGACTTACAGGCCTTGGCGAGGTGGCCCTTCTTTCCGCAGCTGGAGCAGGTAGCTTCTTGGGCCGGGCAGCGTTTTTGGGGGTGCTTTCCGAGTCCACAGAAGTAACACTGCGCGAACTTGCGACTGGCAGCAGCCGAGGTTGATTCGCCAGTGGGTTGCAGGGTCTGCAGCATCCAGGGGGCCGGCGGGAGATCGTGTGCCTGGACAGCATCAGCATTGTGCAGAGCAGCCTCCAACGTGTCATCCAGCTCGATCGCTGAAAGTAAGGTAAGATCGGCGTGTTTCAGCAGCTGCTGGCGCACGTACACTGACCTGATCCCCATAACGAAAGCGTCTCTTACCAGCAGCTCTGCATGCTGTTCCGCCGTCAGTCCCCTGCAGTCGCAGGCCCGCACGAGTGTCTGTAGGGCCCGGACAAACTCAGCGCTCGACTCTCCGACCCGCTGCCGCCGTGTCACTAAACGATGTCTTGCGTAGATGGTGTTCACCGGCCGCCGGTATTGTCTTTTGAGGGTATCTATCGCACCCTGGTTGTCCGTTTGGTCTCTGATCATGGAGTAGACCCTTGCACTGACTCTGGAGAGGAGAACCTTGCACTTTGTGGCAGGGGCAGTCACATAATCTCCTCCAGGTATGATTCGAAGCATACTAGCCAGAGTTCGAAAGTGTCACAGGCTTCCTGGCATTGTGGGTCGAGATCCAATCTGTCTGGTCGTAAAATGCTCTCCATGTTTTAAAATTGCTGCTAATAAAATTGATGCACCATCAATAACTCTCAGAGACAGGAGGCGAACGATGGGCTTTTATTAGCAGCAAAAGGGAGCACAGCATCTCGGAGACTGAGGGGGGAGCAGTGCCTCCAATCGCCTTTATACAGGGGTCTGTGGGAGGAGCCACAGGAGCAGTCAGCAGAGGGGCGTGTCCAGACAGGTATACATAGTTTACCACAACCATCTCTGCAAGTTCTTCCACAGCACAGTTTTAAATGACCTCCCTAAATCTTGTGAATATGTTTCTTTGTGCAAAGTTCTCGCACTAAGGGAAACATTTCAACATTTACCGATGCTCAGCATTTTAAGAACACTATCTTGCCCTGTGCTATCAGATTTCTGAACAGTCCATGAACTTATGAACGCTAACTTCCTGTTTCACATTTGCACTTTTTCAAAAAAACATACTGATTTGTTATACCTGCACTATACTGCTGTCACGAAACAATAAATTTCGGGACTTATGTCAGCAAAGATAAATCTAGAGTGCAGAGGAGATTTACAAGGATGTTGCCTGGATTGGAGGGCGTACCTTAGGAGAATAGGTTGACAGTACTTGCCTTTATCCTTCTTGGAGTGATGGAGGATGAGAGGTGACCTAATAGAGGTGTTTAAGATGATAAGGGGCATTGATCGTGTGGACAGTCAGAGGTTTTCTCCCAGGGCTGAAATGGCTAGCACAAGGGGGCATAGTTTTAAGGTGCTTGGAAACAGGTACCGAGGGTATATCAAGGGTAAGTTTTTCACACAGAGTGGTGGGAGTATGGAATACACTGCCAGTGGTGGTGATGGAAGAGAGCCATGAGGACAGAAGGAACATGTTCTGATGACTCCCTGGGTTCACCAATCAGCAAGACCAGAGCTCAGAGCCTAGTATTCAGAATCCTGTCATCAATGAGTCCAGAGTTCATGGCCCAGTGCTTGGTGATGGGCTTGTTGGTGCTGAAGATCGAGGCCCAAGGACCGAATTGGAAGTTCAGAAGTCTTGGCCCATTGGCTGGAATTGAGTCGGGGAATCTCGGCAACCCCACTGGGAGGTTGAAGCCCAGTGTCTGCAGGCCCATGTCAGAGTCTGCTGGATGCTGGAGGCCTGCCCTGTGCGTGTGAGTGAAGAATGAGGCTCATTTTGCTGTTGTTTTTGTACTTGGTGTTGTTTTGAAGAGCACTGTGGGCTCCGCTCTGTAGGCACTGGAATCTGTGGCGCTATTTGCAGGCTACCTCCTTCAAACCCTCGAGTATGTTGGTTGTTAAGGCAAATGGCACATTTCACTGTATGTTTTGATGTACATGTGATAAACAAACTTTTGAATCTTGAATCCCGAATAAAGAGGTTAGTAATGTGCATATTACATGGTAGAGTGTACAATTGCAAATTATTTCCCAATTTCTAAACTCCAAGCCTCTTGTCATATGCTATTTGCCTTCTAACCATTTGTTGCACCTGACTACACATGAAACCCCCCCCCCAGACACCTTACTCAATTTAGATAAAAGTTTTCCTTTGAACTCCTCCTATGAAAATGAATACCCTTATACTTCCCCATGTTATCTCTATTTGTCAAGCTTTTAACCACTCACTTGACCTATGCAAGTCTCATATCTTCATCACAAGTCACCAGGAAACTTAATTACTCTGAATTTCACCCCTCCCCTCTCCAAGGTCATCAGAATAAATCTTAAATAACTGAGGCCAAGAATGGTTCCTTGGGACAATCCACAAATTACATCCCTGCAGCCTGTAAAAGATGTATTTAATCTAGCTCTTCTTCCAAGAGGAACGGAACCTTGTCAAAGGGTTTGGAGGCTTGTGTGCCTCAGTGACCTGAAGAGCTATGTTGGCCGGAGTCAGGGCTTTATGCTTTGGCTCTTGGTAGGGTCACACATGCCAAACAAGTCAAAGGGTAGAGGCCAGACTAAGGGTGGTCCACCGGTCCTCCAGGTTCAGGGGTTCAGCTCAGCGCTAACAACCCTGACTGGTAAAACAAAATTGTTTTGGAAACAGCAATGAAGAATCCTACATCTGAGTGAGATGGTTTTCCTGAGTCTCCACCTGGGATTTGCGCAAAGTGAAAACTAAGAGGAAGCTACTGAGACGATGAAGAATACCTGAACACCACCAAAGATGGAGGATGCTCATCGGTGCCCTAAACACCAGCGGCATAAAAGGTAAAATATTAAAGAGTGGAAGGTAGTTGAAGATATCCAATGTTCAGGACTAACATTTATCCCTGAAGTGATACTCCCTAGACAGATTACCTGAACACTAACAATTACTCCCTGTTAGAACCTGCCTGTACAAATTGTTGCATTTTGAGGGCACGTACTTGGGTCATCTTGGAGAGTGCACTCCCTCAGATTATTGTTTTCCTATCCCTCAGTCTTGCACTAGTATACATTTTATTGTTGATTTCGTACTTGTGTAACTTATGCATGATTTATGTTAATTATGTTTGTCCTCATCTTGTAAAGCACAGTACTGCTGCTGCATTGAAGCTAGTTTTCAAGCCATTTACACACGATGTATGCCTACTGACAGCAATAAAATTGAACTTACACATGGAAAGCTTTGTTCAAATAAATTGTCGAGGCACAGAGGCGAAGACACAAACAGCTGGAGACTTCAATTGGCATAGATGGTAACCTGACATTTATCATAGATAAAAGTGGGCCAGAGAGCCTGTATCTGTCTTGTGGGACCCCATGACTCTAATTCTTTGTTGTTTACTAATTGAGATTGAACCACAAGTTTAGTAAAGACATAAGTAGTTGATTTAGAGGAGGGGAATGGAAAGGCTCAGATAAGCTACTCCAGCACTCTGCCCATCCACATGTGAAGCCACAATGGTCAAAGAAGGAACAATTGAACCCAGATATGGCAAAGTGGAAAAAGCATAGAAGGCTCTAGGGATGAAGGAAATTGGCAGAAAGATGAGGAGAAGGAGCTGTTCATGGTGCCGATACATTAGATCATGTCTAACATGGTCACCCAATCCATCCTGCAAATGCACTTTTCTGAATTTGATTGAAGCAACTTTTCTCCTTTCCTGTTCTATTTGCTAGATAGTGTCTCACAATGTGAAACCAGGATCAAAATTAGAATCAGCTTTGTTGTCACTGACATAAATCGTGAATCTTGTTGTTTGTGACAGCAGTACGGTGCAGGCATAACGATTTGCTATAACTGTTCCAACATACTGGTCCACGGCCTCCCCTACAGACAAGATGAGGACATTTTCAGACTGCAGCAGCAATAACTCATATTCTGTCTGGGTATCCTACAACCTGACGGCACGAACATCAATTTATCTAACATGGTGTAATTTCTCCCCCTGCACTCCTTCTCTCTTCTTCTATTCCCCATTCTGGCTTCCCTCTTCTCTTCTACTCACCTGCCTATCACCTTTCTTTGGAGCCCCTCCTCCTTCACTTTCTCCCACAAATGTTTCCCACTCCCATCTTCCATTAGATTCCTTCTTCTTCAGCCCTTTACCTGTTCCACCTATCACCTCCCCACCCACCTATCTTCCACTTCACATGGCTTCACCATCACCATTCCCTCCACCCAGCTTCTTATTCTGACTTACACCTCATGTCTTTCCTGTCATGTTGAAGTGTCACGAACTGGAACATTGACTCCATTCCATTCCATAGATGCTGCGTGATCTATTGAGCTCATCCAGCAACTCGTGAGTGTAACTTTGGGTTTTCATCCATTAGGGTTATGGTTCTGCGGAATCTCTTGTGCTTACAAATTACCCTAAGTTACAATAAAATGAAATAAATAAGTGATACAAAAGAGGAATAGGGGCGCAGTGTTCAAGAGTTCATGGACCATTCAGAAGTCTGATGGCAGAGATGAAAAAACTATCCTGAAAATGCTGAGTTTGGGTCTTCAGGCTTCATTCCTCCTCCTTGATGGTAGTGTCGATGATTTTATTTAGTTATTTATTTGTTTTCATTTATTGAGATAAGTGTGGAATAGGCCCTTCTGGCCCTTCAAGCCATGCCACCCAGCAATCCCCTAATTTAACCCTAGCCTAAACATGGGATAATTTACAAAGATCAATTAACCTACAGACTTTTGGAGAATCTGGGGCAGCCAGAGAAATCCCAAGGGGTCACAGAGAGCATGCAAGATCCTTACAGGCGGGAATTGAACCTGGGGCACTGGCATTGTGAGTTACTGTAAAGCGTTGTGCTAACCACTGCATTATATTGCCACCCCAAGAAGAGAAGAGGGAAGGTCCTAGTTAGTGAGGGTTCTTAATAATGTCTTAGGCCTTCCTGAGACAGCGGGATTGGAAGATGAATACATACACAACGCTGGAAAAACTCAGCAGGTCAGGCAGCATCCGTGAGAAAAGAGTAGCCGATGTTTCGAACCAAGACCCTTCTTCAGGATTAGGGGGGAAGAGAGGGCTGAAGCCCAGTAATAGAAATAGGGGAGGGGGTAGGGCCTAGAGGCGCCAGGTGGAAAACCAATCAGAGGAGAGATAAAGGGGGAGGGGATAAGCATGAAAGAACTGCAGAGATAAAGAAGCAGAAAGTTGAAAGGGGAGAGAGGCAGAGAGGGACCTGGGATAGGGAAAGGGAGAGGGGGAGGGAATTACCGGAAATTGGAGAATTCAATGTTCATACCACCAGGCTGGAGGCTCCCCAGACGGTAAATGAGGTGTTGCTCCTCCAACCTGAGTTTGGCCTCATCATGGCAGTACAGGAGGCCATGTATGGACATATCTAGATGGGAATGAGAGGCAGAGTTGAAGTGGGTGGCAACTGGGAGAACCTGTCTATTGTGACGGACGGAGCATAGGTGCTCGACGAAGCGGTCCCCCAGTCTGCGTTGGGTCTCGCCGATGTACAGGAGGCCGCACCGGGAGCACCGGATGCAATAGACGACTCCAGCAGACTCGCAGGTGAAGTGTTGCCTCACCTGGAAGGACTGTCTGGAGCCCAGAATGGTGGTAAGAGGGGAGGTGTGGAGTCAGGTGTAGCATTTGCGCTTGCAGGGATAAGTGCCAGGTGGGAGATCTGTGGGGAGGGATGTGTGGACCAGATAGTCACGGAGGGAACGATCCCTGCAAAAAGCTGAAAGGGGTAGGGAGGGAAAGATAGTGGAAGTTGAAGGGAGTGGAAGTTGCGGAGTATAATGTGTTGGATCCGGAGGCTGGTGGGGTGGTAGGTGAGGACAAGGGTAACCCTGTCCCTGTTGTGGTGACGGGAGGATGGGTTAAGGACTAAAGTGCGGGAAGTGGAGGAGATGTGGGTGAGGGCATCTTTGATGACGCCAAAAGGGAAACCACGATCCTGAAAGAAAGAGGACATTTGAGAAGTCCTGGAATGGAAAGCCTCATCCTGGGAGCAAATGCGGCGGAGACGGAGGAACTGGGAATAGGGAATGGCATTTTTGCATTGGGCAGGGTGGGAAGAGGTATAGTCAAGATAGTTATGGGAGTCAGTGGGTTCGTATAAGATGACAGTGAATAGTCTGTCTCCGGAGATGGAGACTGAGAGATCGAGAAAGGGGAGAGAAGTGTCCGAGATGGATCAAGTGAATTTAAGGGCTGGGTGAAAGTTAGAGGCAAAGTTGATGAAATGGGTGCAGGAAGCAGCACCAATGTAGTCATCAATGTAGCGGAGGAAAAGTTGGGGCGTGGTGCCAGTATAGATTTGGAAAATTGGAAGATGTCTTCAATGGTGGGAAGGCTAATGACCATGATGGAGTTGGCTGAGTCAAAGAACTTCTGAAGCCTTTTCTGATGCTGTGCATTGGCACCTCCTATGTGAGGATTATGCAACTAGTCAGAATGCTCTCCATGGTACATTTGCAGAAATACTTTAGTCTTTGGTGACAGACAAAAAATCCTCAAACTCCTCAAGAAGTATAGCCATTGGTCTGCCTTCTTTGTGATGGCATGTTGGGCCCAGGACTGACCCTCTGAAATGTTTACATCCCGGAACTTAAAACTGCTCACCCCTTCCAATGATGGCCCCTCAATGAGGACTGGTATGTGTTCTCCTAACTTCACCTTCCTGAAGTCCACAATGAATTCTTTGGTCATGCTGACATTGAGAGCAAAGTTATTGGCAAGCACAGTATATATAGATGCTTCCCCTAACAGAGCAGGGATAGTCTGGTAGGCTAGATGAATGGGTAATATATGAGGTACTGTGTTTCAATCTGCCACCCGCCCAGGAAGTGAGCACTTCCACTGCATTGCCTCATGGTTCATTCTCTAAATGCTCCTTCTATACTTTGAACAGTCATTGGGCAAGGAATTGTTAGATTCAACATGGAAGATGCATTTCTTCAAGGAGATTTCAGCACATCCTCATCTATCTAGGACAGAGTTCAGAACAGAGTGGTCATTCGAGTCTGATGTCAGGCATGCCTTACTGAGCCAAATGAATATAGTGAGGATTTTGGTCTTGAAAATGCTGGTCTGAAGAGAGGACACCTCTGACAATCTTGCAGTACTGCATTGCAGTATTAACCTTGGTTTCAAAGCACTGGTGACTAAAAAAGTCTGAATGCAATCTGTACAATGGAACTGTAGTGCAATCTATTAACTTGGACACCTTTGCTTAATTTCAACAGGCAATCTCACAGACATGAACATCTTCTAATGTTTGCACAGTCTCTGAGGAAACAGTGCCTGTGTGAGAGTACATTTTGAGTTTAGCTAATCACAAAACTCTAGAAGTGATGAATTTACAATCGGTACCATTGTTAGCAAATGGCTCTGAATACACATAAAAGGATTTGAAGGTTGCACAAACATTTTTTATAATGGAGGTGCATAAAAGAATCTTTTATTACCTGACTGACATGCAAAGGCTGGCAAAAGACTACTACACTGAAAGCATTTACGCTTACACATCCACACGCTGTTATTTGCATCCCCAGAAATCAAATGTTTGCTGTGTCAACTGAATGATTATTGTACACCAAAGAATCCAAATGGATTGTGCCAAGAAAGTGCGGCTCTCAAATAAGACCAGAAGACATGGGGTAGAATTAGGGCATTCACCCCATTGAGTCTGTTCTGCCATTTGATCATGGCTTATTTATTATCCCTCTCAACTCCATTATAATGCCTTCCCACTGTAACCTTTGGCATGATCTAGGAAGATCTACAATATTTTCAGATCTGTGGGACTGAGTGAGCCGATCTTCAGCAAATACTTAAGGCATATGTCAAGATGCTCATTTTTAACTAAATGGCACGTGACTGAGTATATTGGTTTCCTGGTAAGATGCTTGAGTTCCTTGTCCCTTTGACCTGAGGTAGACTGTAGAACAAATCTAGATACATACTCTCCCATATTGAACTACACTTGGTAAAAAGTGCTATGTATGAACCCCAACTTGCCTCATGTCCAACTCCTCTCCACATTCTAAACATGAGAAAGTC
Organism: Hypanus sabinus; assembly: GCF_030144855.1. Taxonomy (NCBI): domain Eukaryota; kingdom Metazoa; phylum Chordata; class Chondrichthyes; order Myliobatiformes; family Dasyatidae; genus Hypanus; species Hypanus sabinus. The sequence goes on from NC_082706.1 coordinate 20,214,519, forward strand.
TGCAGATTCTGGAAATCCAAAGCAACACACACAAAATGCTGCAGAAACTCAGCAGGCCAGGCAGAATCTATGGGAATGAATAAACAGTTGATGTTTCGGGCCGAGACCCTTCAGCAGAACCTGAAGAAGGGTCACGGCCCAAAACGTTGACTGTTTTTTCATTTCCATAGATGCTACCTGAACTGCTGAGTTTCTCTAGCATTTTTTACATGCTCCTCTCCACAATCAATTTGTTGAATGGCATCTAATTAAGAGAGGGATCATTGCTCAGTTTCAGCAGAAATTAAAGTCGCAGATTCCAATTTTGGTAATTTCATTTACATCTCAAAATCCAAAGTAATTTTTAAATTTAATTATGTATATGTTACCATATGCTACCCGGCCCTACCTCAGACAACTTGTACTCTTAAGATATGCTTTCCAATCTAGGCATCATCCTGGTAAATCTGCTATGCAACCAGGGGAAAAAGTCCTTGCTTATCTAGCCTCTCCTTAAGCTCTTCAGTTCCAGTCAGTATTGAGCAATGTTACTAAGAAAACAGTATCCATTATCAAGGACCCCCATCATCCAGGCTATGCTCTCTTGCATCCTCAGAGTCTTTTCTCTGCACCCTCTTCACTTTAATAACACTCTCCCTAGAGCAGGGTAACCACAACTGAATGCAGTACACCAAATGTTGCCTTACACCCATCTTGCACGGCTATATCCCTGCAGTGAAGTGGCAGTTCAACCAGATCAGTGAGTCCAGAATTGCACAGAGTTCCAACTGAATAAAGAGGCATATTTCCTATCCTAAAGGGTATTAGAGATTTAAAAAAAAACACAACTATCTGTAAGTCCCGATTTAATTGATTACTTGAATTTAAACACCTCTGCTTGCTTGGATAAATCGTCTGGACCTGACTGGCAATCCAGCAACCTAACCACTATACCTCTCTACCCCGTAGCCAAGTTGGTTAATAATTGCTGGCTGTGTTATGGCTGACTTCTCTTTGGAATGCCTGCAGTATTTTGACTCTACACTCCGCTGATTTGTATCCAAGCCCTGACTCCAGGGCACCTCTAGGAACTGCCGATTTTAAAATACAACAGAGAACCACAAGATAAGAAAACAACACAATATTATTTGAAAGTCTATCATCCAGCCTGAGATTTGAATGTTGATGTAATTCTTATCCTAACTTTAGTATCCTGATATATAAGCTGATAAAGGCTTCTTCAATTTGAAGATTAAATTTAATGCCCACCCATGACATGAAATATAATGAAATAAGTACTATTCCTCAGAGTCACTTCCAGTACTGGTACTGGGAGATAAACACCTCATTACCTTGATAATAAAGTTTCAGCAGAGCCAAGGGTTTTCAACAATAAGCACTCTTTTTACAGGGTCCTGTACGTTAGCATTTCCATCAATCAACATGACAGGAGGCTTGCCAGTAAGCAATTACTGATTACCTCTTTCTAGAAGCACTGGAGCTGACGAAAAGGCTGGAGAAAGGGGTCAGAGGCACAGCTGGTTCTTGCCTTCTTCAAAGAAAAGTTCACACCTAAATGTAAGAGATTTTGAAGGTTCTACATGGACAGAGTAGCACACACAAAATGCTGGAGGAACTCAGTAGGTCGGGCAGCATCTATGGAGAGGAATAAAGCGTTGCTGTTTTGGGCCAAGGTCCTTCTTCAGGACTGGAAAGGAAGGGGGAAGAAGCCAGAATAAGAAGACAGGGAGGAGGGGAAGGAGGACAAGTTGGAAGGTGATTGGCAAGGCAAGGTGAGGGGGAAGGTGATTGGTGAAGCTATGTGAGGAGAAAGGTGATAGGTGAAGCCAGGTGAGGGGAAAGGTGATAGGTGAAAGCAGGTGAGTGGGAATTGGAGTGGGTGAGTGAGGGGGCAATGAAATCAGAAGGTGGGAGATGATAGGTGGGAAAGGTAAAGCGTTGAAGGAGGGATCTGATAAGAGAAGAGAGTGGGCCATGGGAGAAAGGGAAGGAGGAGGGGCACCAGAGGAGATAACAGACAGGTGAGGAGAAGAGAACGTGAGCAGATAGCCCAAAAGGACAATGGAAAAAAGTCAAGTCAGATCAAATTTATTGTCATTTAACTATATATATGTATGACGTCAAATGAGAAAATGCTTCTCTGGACCAGAGTGTAAAGCATGGTAGCACTCAACACACAGTAACTTATGAAAGTAAGAATAAAATCTACAAATAAATTACTCATAAAGTGCATAAATTAAATATTTTAGGGTACAGAACAAATTACTGGATACACTTCGAATGTGATGCGGTAGGGAATTCAGGAGCCAAATAGCCTAAGACAGAAAACTGTTTTTGCTCTTGTTATGCATAGGAGTCTCCTGCCTGATGGTAGAAAGCTAGAGAGGACTGGATGATGGGTGGGATCGTTGATAATACCTAGGACCTTGCATATACTGTGCTCTTGATAAATGTCACTGATGGATGGTAGGGAGACCCCAATTATCCTCTCTGCCATGCTTACAGTCCTTTGGAGGGACTTCCAATCTGATGCTCTGCTGCTTCAATACCAGATGGAGATGCAGTTTGTCGGGACGCTCTCAACAGTGCTCCTGTAAAATGCAGTTAAGATGTGCTGCGGGGGGGGGGGGGGGTGGAAGGGGGAAGGTGAGAAATTACTGGACATTGGAGAAATCAAAGTCTATGCTGTCAGGTTGGAGGCTACCTAGACGGAATATGAGGTGCTGTTCCTCCAAACTGAGACAGACTTACTAGTCCTGTCAAACGGTAAAAATGCAAGTGCAAGCTGTCAGTTCATATTTTCTTCCTCCGCCTTTGTCCAGTTAATCAAAAATGCACAAAGTCCATCGGGAAGTACAAAGCTGCATGCCATTAATTTAATTCTGACTCTACGGACTGTAGTACACAGGAACCCTTCTACCTGAAGCATAACCAATGTGTGCTGTACAACAAAATCACATGGACATTCTGGCTGTCTGGCCTTTGAGCTGCAGACCAAGCATGCATCTTTAATTGACGTTTTTTTTTTACACACTGTTTAAACATCAGGCAATCAAGCATTGACAATCACCTCATCAGTACAGGAGTCTTGAGTCAATTACAGCCAAACCTGGCTACCTCTAGTGCTGTACACTGTGGGTAATGGGTCCCAGTCCGATTGGCTCCACAGGGGAGAAAATATTTTCTAAGGAGTTTCTTTGTCAATAAACCTGGAATCCAGAGTGACATTTCAGCCTATAATAATGAAAATAACCTGCTCATTTTCTGACCCTTTGCTCCAGCAGAGATTCTGATTTTACTCAGTTTGCATGTGGAGCACAAGACAAGGTCAAATAATGTGAACCGTGCTTAAAATATTGCAAATTATGCCCAGCCATTAAATTGAAGGCGCCTTTCTTCATGCTCACTTTTCACTTAACAGTAATTATTTAGCAACTTTTGATCATCTCACAGAAAAAAAACATTTAATAAAATGAACTCAATTGATGTTGAATTGTACTATATCAATGTTGGTAGATGCTATATGATCTCATCAGTATTCACATCTCCCCCACCAGATAATAGATGTTCAAATACTGTTATGTTGTCTTCTTATCTTGGTTGTCTTTCTTATTAATGTTTCAGCAACTCCAGTTCCCAGCAGAAAGTTGTGACCTCTTAAATAGTGTGCGATGAGATGGAGGGGGGGAGACAGTGTGCGAAGCTATGGTGGGAAGAGAGGGTAGGGTGGGGGAAAGAGGGGGGGAAGAGGGGGAGGGAAAGGGGATGGAGAGGAGGGAGGGGGAGGGAGTCAGTGGGGAGTGAGGGGGAGGTTATTGGGAGGGTGTTAATGGTCTGGTAGGGGAGTGGGGAATCAGAGAGAGAGAGAGGGGCAGACAGAGAGACAAAAATGTCGCTTTCAGAAGCTAACATCGAGTGCACTTTATATGTCATCACATACAAGGAATAAAGGATACAATGCATTTTTGAATTAATTGTGGGATGTGGCCATTGCAAACTTTTACTTAAACTTGTGAATAGTGAAAGTAGTTCTGTAACTAGGATGACCACAAGGTAAGGGGGAGACTGGCACTGGGCTTGGCACCATGGTAGCATAGGGGTTCGCGTGATGTTATTACAGCTTGGGGCATTGGAATTTGGAGTTCAATCCCAGTATCCTCTGTGAGGCGTCTCTGTACCTCCTCCCTATGGAATGCCCAAGTTTTCCTTGGGTCTTCCCACAGTCTAAAGATGTACTGGGTAGACTAACTGGTCAATTGTAAATTGTCCTGTGATTAGGTTTGGGTTAATCGGCATTGTGGGGTCACTGGGGTGGTGTGATTTGAAGGGTTGGAAGGTCCTATTATGCTCTGCATCTCTAAATTAAAAAAATTTGCATGAGGCAAAAAGAAACTTCACCACTCGTGGTTTGAGATTCTTGATCCAAAAATGCTGCTATTCAAGGCTATTGAATGGAGGGAACTGAGAGGTAAATGGACTGACTGGAAAGGCAGCGAAAATCACTCATGATCCTTTTGAATAACACAGCCAATTCAAGACAGGCAGAGAAACATGGAGTCCTCATCCCACAATATGCACAGGAAGATCAGCATAGCTGTGGAGAGGTGGAAGAAGTCTCAGAAATATTCAATAGCGATTGCTATAAATAAAACTGGCTTGACAGGCATCTGCCTTGTTGAAATTCTGCAGAATTATAAAGATGTGAAATGCCGCAGGGTTGGAGGGTAGGTGGAGGAAGCACTCCACACTTCTGATACCCAGATGCCGGAGTTCAGTCTGTAAGAGAGAGCAGTGCCAGCTCATTCACACTGAAACGTGCTGATGCAGACAAGGAAGTGTGCAAAACCAAAATCATAGATCCTCACAAGCAACTGTTCTCAGCTCTACACCCAGGATCCTGGCTAACAATCAATCACGCTTTCAAAACAGATTGCCTCGCCATTCACTGCTGCGGTGTTTGCCTATGTGTAACACCTGGGTTGCTTCTTCCAGAACTGCTAACACTTGCCCTGCAAAGAAAATACAAACCTCAATGAGCAAGGCAGATGCTCTATATGTAGCAAATCGTTTCCACTTACATTGTGGGCAGTAGCAATTGAGCATTGGACGATGTCAGATGTTAGACTGGCAGAGAGTGGACGAGGTCCCCTTCCCCACCACAAGGTCAACGAGTTGTCAGTAGGCTTCAAACTCTGAGCACCTTGCGGGCAGACGAACAAGTTCCGATGAGCACCTGGGCTCATGAATTGGTGAGACCGGAGTTTGAGGCCTAGTGTTAAGGGTCTTGTCATCAGCAAGTCCAGAGTTCAAGGCCTAAAGTTCAGTAATCGACATGCTGTGGGATCAGTGCCTAGGATCAAGGCCAGAGGGTCAAACTGGAAATCCAGAAGTCGAGGCTCACTGGCCAGAGCTGAGGCTGTGCATGTTAGCACGTTCAGTGCGGGGGTCAAATCACAGTTTCTACAGGGCCCAAGTCCGAGTTCGCGAGAGGCTGGAAGCCTGTCCTGGGGTTATGATTGTGTCTGTCCGTGGCTGGGATGGAGAAACATGGCTTGCTTTTGCTGTTGTGTTGATGTTTGTTGTGCTTTGTGCTATTCTGCCAAGCATTATGGGCATGCTATGCTGGTGCCAAAAAGTGTGATATTTGCGGGCTGCCCCCAGCACACCCACAAATGATGCATTTCACTGTACGTTTCAATGTAGATGTGGCAAATGAACTTGAGTCTTGAAAATGGTTTAAAAAAAAGAGAACCAAGAATGGACCATGAAGACATTATGAGCTTTGCCCCTCTTTGATATTGCTCACAACACTGTTCTTTAAAATAGAACAATATAGCAGTATATGGGCCATTCAGCCCACAATGTTGTACTGATCTATCATTCCACAATTAATCAATCTAACCCTTGCCTCCTACACAGCCCATAACTCTCCACTTTTCTGACATCCATGTGCCTATCTAAGAGCATCATAAATGTCCCTGTTGTATCAACATCTAGCACCACCCTGGCAGTGAATTCAAGGGAACTGTGTAAAAGAAAATTTCTTTCCTCCACTCACCTTCAAGGCACGTCCTCTGGTATCGGCTATTATCACCTTGGAAGAAAGGTGCTGGCTGTCCGCATTCTCATAATCTTACACACCTCCATCAAATCTCCTCTCATCTCCCCTTGCTCCAAAAGGGGAAAAGCCCCAGCTAGCTCAGGCTTTCTTCTTAAGATGTTCTCTAATCCAAGCAGCACCATTCTAAATCACTTCTGCAACCTCTCTAAGACTTCCATGCCCTTCCTATAATGAGGCAACCAAAACCGAACACAATTCTCCAAGTGTAGTTGAGTGAGAACATAAGAACATCAGAAATAGCAGCAGGAGCAGGCCATCTGGCTCATCAAGCCCGCTCCGCCATTCAGTAAGATCGTGGCTGATCTGGCCATGGACGCATCTCCAACTACCTGCCTTTTCCCCATAACCCTCAATTCCCCTAACTATGCAAAAATCTATCCAACCTTGTCTTAAATATATTTACTGAGGTTGCCTCCACTGCTCTGTTGTGCAGAGAATTCCACAGATTCACCACTCTCTGGGAAAAGCAAATCCTCCTCATCTCCATCCTAAATCTACTCCCCCAAATCTTGATGCTATGTCTCCTAATTCTAGTCTCACCTACCAAGAAAGAATAACTTCCCTGCCTCTATCTTACCTACCCCTTTCATAATTTTATATGTTTCTATAAGATTTCTTCGTATTCTTCTGAATTGCAGCAAGTACATTCCCAGGCGACTCAGCCTCTCCTCATTGTCTAACCCCCTCAGCTCTGGAATCAACTTGGTGAACCTCCTCTGCACTGCCCCCAAAGCCAACATATCCTTCTCCAAGTAAGGACACCAGAACTGCACGCAGTATTCCAGGTGTGGCCTCACCAGTACCCTGGACAGTCGCAGCGTAACCCCTCTGCTCTTAAATTCAATCCCTCTAGCAATGGAGACCAACATTCCATTTGCTTTCTTGACAGCCTGATGCACCTGCAAACCAACTTTTTGTGATTCATGCCCAAGCACTCCCAAGTCCCTCTGCTCAGCAGCATTCTGCAGTTTTTTTTACCAATTAAATAATAATCTGCTTGTTCATTTTTCCTTCCAAAGTTTCCTTCCTCACATTTACTACTTTTATACTCCATCTGCCAGACCCTTGCCCACTCACTTAACCTATCTATATAGTTTCATTGAGCTTCAACATTACCTTATTTAATCTCATCTTAGAACAAACAGGGTGCTATAAGCTCATCATCTCTATTTCACTTTGATAGTCCTCGACTATCCAGTCTCTCCTTAAGCTCTCCAGTTCCATCAGCATTGAGCAATTTTATTCTGAAAGCAGTATCCATTATCAAGGACCCCTGACATCCAGGCCAAGCTCTCTTGCTCCTGCTATTGGGAAGGAGGACCAGGAATCTTAGGTCTCACACCACCAGGTTCAGGAAGAGTTACTACCTTTTAACCATCAGGCTCCTGAACTAGCATGAATAACTTCACTTGCCTCAACACTGAATTGATTCAACAACCTACTGATCCACTTTCAAGGACTCTACAATTTATGTTCTCAGTGTTTTTTATTGGCTTAGTTATTTATTATTATTTGCTTTTAATGTATTTACAGAGGTTGGGTTTTTTTTAAGCACATTAGGTTTTTGTCAGCCTTTGTGTGTAGTTATTCTATTGTATTTCTTTGTTCTACTGTATATGTACTTTGATAATAAATTTACTTTGCTCATCCAATCTCTTCCCTTAATTTAATATCCTCCGATCCAGGCAGCATTCTGATAAATGCTTTCTCCATTCTCTCCAGTGCAATCACATCCTTCCTACAACGTGGTGGCCAGAAATGCATACAATTCTCAAGTGCACCCTAACCAGTTTTTTGTAATGTTGTAACACCATATTTTTCATATTCTGTGCCCTGACATATGAAGGTAAACTTTCTTCACCACCAGTATTATTACTTCCAGGGAACTATGAACGTGATCTCTAAGTTCCCTCTATATTTCAATACACCTTAGCATCTTACCATTTACTGTATGTACCAGATGTCCTATCCCTATTTAACTCCTCAAAATGCAGCATCTTGCATTTATCAGGATTAAGTTCCATCTGCCAATGCTCTGCTCAACTATGTCCCACTGTGGTCTTAAAACAACCTTATCCACTCTTCCCAACACCACCAATTTTTAAATCACCCACATCTCATTATTATCTCATCTCGTGCATTAACAACTAAGTGGTATATATACAGTACCACAAGCAACAAAGGGCACCAGCACTTATTCTTGTAGTACACCTCTGGTCTTAACCCTCGGAAGCAGTCAACTATGCAGGATCTTGTCAAATGTCAAATTAATGAGAAAAGTTCAGCAGTTGTATGAAGGATCCCACCGACCCTGGTTAAGGACTGCTTGTCCCAATTCCGTCAGGGAGGAGGAGGCTACATAGCATCCATGCCAGGATCACCAGACCCAATAACAGCTACGTTCTCCAAGCAGTAAGGCTAATCAACACTTCCGCCTACTAATCAACCCCATCTTTATTATTTCTTGTCAGAGTCCCCTTATTTATAGACACTCTTATACCTAATGTCACGTTATGTATATAAACTATCTTAAGTATTTATATTTATTGAGATTTTTCATTATTGTTTTATCTTATTGTATTTATGATATGTAGCTCACGAGTAACAATTATTTCAATCTCCTTTACACTGTATGCTGGAAATGACATTAAATAATCTTGAATCTAAAGTCCTATTGACAATGTCCACTACCATGCCATTACTTATTTTCTTAGTTACCTTCTCAAGGTTCCTTAAGGTTGTCATAGCCAGGGGAGGTAGTGAGAGCAAGCTCCCACTACCTACTAAATGCTGCCAATGGAATGCATCTCAATAGCCTCTGACAACCAAGTCCAGCTCTTGGCCTTCGTGTGTGGCTTAGCTACTAAGCCTGGTGGAACAGTTTCCACTGACAGAAGAAGTGGCAAAAGCAGGTTACTGATGCCTTAAAACCAGATGGGGCTCATCAGCCATGATCGTGGATCATCTAGAAAAAGGAAAACTCTGATCTCAAACCTCTGCTGCCTTGCAGCTATACCCACTCACATGTAAGACTTCCAGAGTAAAGACAAGAAAATTCTGGAGCTGGAGTCCCAAAGCCAGTCTGGTGTTGAGTTCAACACTGAATGACAATTCCTGCAAAGCTGCTGCTGTGAGACTGTATCAGTCTCTGCCGTTCCTCTGGATTCATCAGCTGCATGGGCAACAGCTTGCTGTCAATATTGTATTGCCCTGGTGTGCATATCACGGAGACAGCTAAGGCTCCATGTCTATAGTTGACCCCAAACAATGGAGGGCTCAGGACAATTTAATTAAAAAAGAGACAGGATTTGTCTTGCACAAAACCATAGGCACCACAGCCAATCAACCTCTATCTTTCCAAATGTTCATACAGTACTGTGCAAAAGTTCCAGGCACATATCGTATACTGCATATGGTTAGAGTGCCAAAGACCTTTGCACAGTACTGTGCTAATTTTACGTATTACACTGTACAGCTGCAGCAAAAAAAAAACCAAAACAAAGTTCACGACATAAGTGAGTGATTCTGATTCTGAAATGGATCTCTATCGTGGACTGAGAGTGGGAAAGGGACAGGGAAAAGAGAATCATGATTGGGAAAAGGGGAAGGGAGAAGGGAAGGAATGGGAAGTACAAGAGAGGCATTCTGTAACGATCAATAAACCAATTGTTTGGAATCAAATTTCCTTGCATGGTGTCTTGGAGCTGGGGTTGTCTGTATCCATGCGACTAACACCACCCTCCCCCCACACCCTTGGCACTCCTTCACAGCCACCTGTCCCACACCCCTCCCATGGCACTCCATCCTTTCCATTCCCAGCATCCTTTGCTCCCGCCAGATTTACGAACTCACTCTCCATTCCATGTTGACAACTACAGTACTGTGCAAAAGTCTTAGACACCCTGGCTATTTATATGTCCTTTAGACTTCTGAAAAGAATTGTAAGTCCTACCTTTTTAGAATTTTCTCCATTTTCCTCACATCTGATGTAAGGATTGTTAAACTGTCATTACCTGGTTTATTCATTCTGCCCATCTTTAATAAAAAGAACACCACCAGCTATACTTCAGTTTTCTAGTTCTTCCCCTGACAAACAAATATACACAAGGATCTATCAGGGCCCCAGCAATCCTCTCCTTTGCTTTCCATCATGTCCCAGGATACATCTCAAGACTGAAGACTCAAGATTGTTTAATGTTATTTCCAGTACATAGGCGTAAAGGAGAATGAAATAATTGTTACTCCATTTCTGATGCATCACAAAAAAAACACAGTAAGATAAAGAACTCAATATTAATAAAAAGTACAATAAATATAAATGCTAAAGATAGCCTATATACATGAACAAGAGAAAATCTGCAGATGCTGAAAATCCCAGCAATACACACAAAATGCTGGAGGAGCTCAGCAGGCCAGGCAGTATCTAGGGCAAAAAAGTACAGTCAACATTTCAGGCCAAAGCCCTTCAGCAGGACTGGAGAAAGAAAGCTGAGGAATAGATTTAAAAGCTGGGGGGAGGGGAGAGAGAAACACCAGGCAGTAGGTGAAACTTTGAGAGGGAGGGATGAAGCAAAGAGCTAGGAAGTTGATTGGTGAAAGAGAGAGAAGGCCATGGAAGAAAGAAGAAAGGGGGGAGCGGGTGCAGAACCAGGGGCAGGCGATGGGCAGGCAAGGAGATAACAAGTGGGAGGGACAAGGGGGATGGGAAATGATGAAGTAGGGCATTGTTGGAAGTTTGAGAAATCGATATTCATGCCATTTACATATATGCATAGATTGTCTGTATGTAAAGTGACGCTAGGCACAGTAGTGTCTATACATAAGGTGACGCTAGCAGGAAATGATAAAGTAGTTGTGGTGAAGGATGCGGTGGGATAGGTTAGTAGGTGGAGGAGTTGATCATCCTTACTGCTTGGAGAACTTAACTGTTTTTGATTCTGGTGGTCCTGGCGAGCTAGTCTCGTCCCTAAAGGGAGTGGGACAAATAGTCCATGAGCAGTCTTATCGAGCCCAAGGGATTTATCCATTCGTGTGTGCCAAGATACCTAACACTTCCACCTTCTTAACGGTGATATGCACTACACTACCAATGTACCCATCCCAAACTCATCATTTTCATGTATGGGTCAGACCAGAAGATTCAGTTCCATTTTGGCCTGTTGTGATAGCTAATAGTGTTATTCTTAGGCCATTCAGTTAGCCGCTCCCACTTGGCAGGAGTTCACATATTTCACAAGCAAGGCTGTCAATCAAGTTCTTTTGAATATCCTGTATGCAGCCATGCTGGTGTGTTCTCTGCACTCACCCTCATTAACCAACACAACAAGATCTTCAGTGAAGCAGTAAGGGGTTTGCCACCACATGTTGATTAGCTAAAGTGAATCTAGATCCAGGAGCAGGGGTAATGGATTCAATCTCACTGGACTAGGCCTCTAGATTGCAACTTAACATCAGAAAGGTGATAGAACCATACAGCATGGAAACAAGGCCCTTCAGTCCACCAAGTGCATGCTTACCATTGTACCCATTTCCACTAATCCAATGCTAATCCTTTTTTTGTTCTTCCCCACATCCCTAAACTAGGGCACACCCTTCCAGATCCTATGACTCACCGGCACATGGAGGTCAATTTAGTGGACAAGCGTCCCCAGTGTGTAGGTGAGTGATAAAATCCCCTCCCTCAGAAGGGTCTCCTCTTTCTTTGAAAGTAGTCCCTCAGGGTCACAGATGCTCAACTCCATGTGTAGCATGTCATCAAGTGGAGGATGTGGGGCGGGCCATTCCACAACGGCTACCAGTCCACACATCGTTGGAATATTTCGTGTGCCAATAAAACATGCCTGCAGCGATCCGTGTTTCAGTTTGTTTTTGGATGCATTGCAGCATGCTTGGATAAACTTCCGCACAAGTATATTTTTAACCTAGGCTGAAGTTACACAGCTCAAGCGGTAAGTGCCACCCACTGCCCTGAGATTTAAACAGTGCTCATTGTTCTTTTGTTTATCAGTACAGCTGATGAGGGAGCTGAAAGGAAAGATGCGGTTGCTGCGCCCGAACCAATTTTCCAGTGTCTGCCTGCCTACGAACCAGCAATACCCATTAAAATAAAAGCAGCCCAGGTTCGACCACCAACAAAGTTTGCCTTGCTGGGAACAAGCACAGATGACAGATTCAATTCCGATGACTCTCTATGAAGGGGAATAAACAGTCAAAGTTTTGGATTGAGAACCCTCATCAGAACTGACGGAGAGTCTCAGCTTGAAATGTCGACTGCTTATTCTTCTCCATTGATGCTGCTTCTGTCTTGCTGTATCTGCAGAATCCCTTGTGTTCAGGTGACTTTCTGCCAGCTTTAGCTCAGCGAGCCTCACTCAGTAGGATGTCCTTCTTTGAAAACAGAGCCTTAGAGTTATAGGTAAGTTACTCCATCTGTAGCGTGTTGTGGAGTGGAAGATGTGGGCTGGCCACCATGCCACTAAAATACTCAAAAAGCAGAGTAGTATAACCAGGAGTCAAAGCTAATGTAAAAACAAAAGAGAGGACTTACAACAAAGCAAAAATGAGCAGGAAAATAGGGGACCAGGAAGCTTTTAAAACCTATGAAAGCAACTAAAAGGATCATTAGGAATGAAAAAATGAAATATGAAAGCAAGCTAGTAAACAATATCAAAGTGGATAGAAAAAGCTTGTTCATACAATATATATAAAATATAAAAGAGAGATGAGAGTGAATATAGGTGCACTAGAAAATGAAGCCAAAGAAATAAAAATGGGGGACAAGGAGATGGCAGATGAACTAAATGAGTATTTTGCATCAGTCTTTACTGTAGAGGACACTTGAAGTGTGCCAGGTGTTGAAGGGTGTGAGGGAAAGAGGTGAGTACAGTCCACTACAAGGGAGAAGGTGTTCAAAAAGCTGAAAGACCTGTTACAAATGATGAACAACTCTGATGGGCAGAAGGGTACAGAATCGTCAATGCCCCCCCCCCCTTTGGAGAATCACAAATCGCTACTATTCCGATGCTGTTATCAAGGGAGATGAGAGAGACACAGGAAAGCTGCCAAGACAGTTGTTATTGATAACAGTTCAAACAAATTAATGAGAGAGAGGCACAGCTAAGGTGGAATGTCTCCAGCTAACAAAAAGAATGGAACCATTGATTACTGCTATTGTCTTTTGGAGAAGGTATGTGTACTTGGTACCGGTCTATTCATTGAAACCCCTCGGGGGGCAACCAGAGTGGGCTGATTTGATGGGTTTCATCATCTCAAACTGATTGACACCTGAGACCCCGTGAGTGGGGATAAAAGTGAGGTCTGGGGAACACCTCTCAGACACACCAGGAGAGATGCTACGAGACCAGTAGGGGCTTGTGTGTGTGTCCACCTTTGCCTGGGTGATGAGTCCACCACGGAAGAACGGTCCAGCTAAAGGACGGAGGGGTCATACGTGAATGGCCACAGCAACAACGCATCGATGGATCAAAAATCGTAAAGGAAAATTGGTAAGTCAATAGCTGTTCGTTCTCTCTCTCTCTCTCTCTCTCTCTCTCTCTCTTTTTTGAAACACCGCGACCAACAACTACTGCAGCCTGTATGAATTGAACTGAACTTTATATTTTCATCTGACAATTCATTATCCCCTAGACAATGATAGAGCTTATTTCTTCTTATTATTATTATTATACCCACACTTTTAGGTTTAGTATTGATGATGTATATTATCTGTATACTTGCATTGATATTATTTTTGTGTATTTTTACTAATAAATACTGTTGAAGATAGTATCACCAGTCTCCAACGGACACTCCTATCTTTGCTGGTAAGACACCCATTTACGGGGTTCGTAACAGACCCAAAGGAACAGAAGTCACCCAGATACCCAGATCAGTTGAACTGCACCCTAGGTTTCTGAAAGAGGTAGCGTTGGAGATTGTGGAGGCATTAGTAATGATCTTTCAAGTAAGATTGGGCTCTGGTATGATTCCAGAGGACTGGAAAATTGGAAATGTCACTCCACTGTTTAGGAACGGAGGGAGGCTTCAAAAAGGAAATTATAGACCAGTTAGCCTGCCCTCAGTGGTTGGGAAGATGTTGGAGTCAACTGTCTAGGATGAAATTATGGAGTACTTGGTGTCACAAGACAAAACAGGACAAAGTCAGAATGGTTTCCTTAAGGGAAAATCTTGCCTGATGAATGGGTTGAAATTCTTTGTGGAGATTACAAGTAGGACAGATAAAGGGGATGCAGTGGATGTTGTATATTTGGACTTTCAGAAGCCTTTGACAAGGTTCAACACATGATGCTGCTTACCAAATTAAGAGCCCTTGGTATTAGAGGAAAGTTACTGGCATGGTTAGGGCATTGTCTGATAGGTAAGAGGCAGACAGTGGGAATAAAAGTATCCTTTTCTGGTTGGCTGCCAATGACTAATGGTGTTCCACAAGGGTCGGTGTTGGTATCGTTGAGGGGTGCTTATGCTGTATATCAATGCTTTGTTGTCAAGTTTGCAGATGATATGAAGATTGATGCAAGGGTAGGTAGTGTTGAGGATACAGGAAGGCTGTGGAAGGACATAGACAGATTAGGAGAATGGGCAAGAAAGTGGCAGATGATATACAATGTTGGAAAATGAATGTTCATGAACTTTGGTAGAAAAAATAAATGTGCAGACTATTTTCTCAATGGAGAGAAAATCCAAAATTCTGAGATGCAAAGGGACTTAGGAGTCCTAGTGCAGAATACCCCAATGTTTAACTTGCAGGTGGAGTCAGTGGTAAGGAAGGCAAATGCCATGCTGACATTCATTTCAAGAGGTCTAGAATATAAGAGCACCAGCGCCTTATAAAGCCTCAGCTTGAGTATTGTGAACAATTTTGGGCTCCTTATTTAAGAAAAGATGTGCTGGCATTGGAGAGGGTTCTGAGGAGGTTCACAAGAATGATTCCAGGAACTAAAGGGTTATCATATGAGGAACATTTGTTGGTTCTTGGTCTGTACTCATAGGAATTTTAAAGGATGAGGGGATGATCTCATTGAAACCTTTTCAATGTTGAAAGGCCTACACAGAGTAGATGAAGAATGGATGTTTCCCATGGTGGGGGAGTCTAGGACAAGAGGGCAGAACTTCAGGATAAATGGGCACTCGTTTAAAACAGAGATATAGAGAAATTTCTTTAGCCAAAGGGTGATGAATTTGTAGAACTTGTTACAACAACCAGCTGTGGAGGCCAGGTTATTGAGTGTATTTAAGCTGGAGACTGATAAGTTATTGATTGGCCATGGCATCAAAGGTTAAGGGGAGAAGGCCAGTGGAGCTGAGAAGAGGTGAAAACAATCAGCCATGACTGATTGGCAGGGCAGACTTGAAGGGCCAAATGGTCTAATTCTAATCCTATGTCTTACGCTGAACAGATGCAGTGAGGTCGAAGTCTGTGACAAGTCGTCCAAGGGAACTGGAGACGTGACTGCTGCACAATCTCCACAAACACATATACAGACACACACATACACACTAACCAGTGATAAAATAATAGGATTGATCATTTTTCAAAATGAATATTGCAATATTACTTAAGTTGAAAAGTTGTCACAGACATAATGACGCAAATGTTCCTATTTTGTTCCAATTCATTTATCAGAGAGCAGAATAGGGTGAATGCACACAGTTCCCCCCCCCCCCCCCCACCTCCCAGGGTTTCAGAATCAAGAAATAGAGGAAACAAGCTTAACACAAGAGGGGAAGGATTTGATAGGAACCTAAATGGCAACTTATTTCACCCAGAGGAACTTACTGAGGCAGATACATTAAAAACTCTTAAAAGGCACTTGGACAGATACATGGATAGGAAAGTTTTAGAGCAGGGGTTCCCAACCTTTTTTGTGCCATGGACCGTGACCATTAACCAAGGGACCCATGGACCCCAGGTTGGGAACCCTATAGGGTTGTGGGCCAAAGATGGGCAAATGGCCATTTTGGTCAGCATGGACTGGTTGGGCTGAAGGGCCTGATCCTGTACAGTGAGACTCTATACTGCAGAAGCCTTCAGTGGGATAAACACATTGACAGCTCTCTTTCATAGATCTGCCATATGCTGAGTTTCCTTGTATATTTTAGCACATGAGGCCATTCAGCCCACTGGTTGACGCCAGCCCCCTGCAGAAATCCATTAGCTGCAAATCCCCTTCCCTATTTGTCTATAGGCCTGCAACCTATTCTCTCTCATGGTCACCAGTTTCCCTGTGACCTGTTTGCCACATGCCCACACCAAGGGATAAAGTTCACATGGGAACTAACCCACCTCTGGGATGCGACAGGAGCCTGGACCGGAAACACCACCCAGTCACATTGGGACCAGAGGAAGCATCCAAGATCAGGGTCAAACCCAGATCCTTGGAGTAGTGAGGCAGCAGCACTACATCACCATGCCACCCATCTGGAATGAATACAGGGCTGTGCAATTCCACTCCCAGAAAGCAGTACTACAGAGTTGAATTCTCAGTGTAAAATTATTAACTGGTGATACCAGCTTCAATTTGACTAAAGCTGAACCAATTCCCCAATCCATTCCAGGTTATGAGAAAGATAATTTATCTGATCATAGTTTGAATGAGACAACACTCACCAAGGGTTCATAGACAATAGACAATAGGTGCAGAAGTAGACCATTTGGCCCTTTGAGCCTGCACTGCCATTCTGAGATCATGGCTGATCATCTACTATCAATACCCGGTTCCTGCCTTGTCCCCATATCCCTTGATTTCCCCTATCCATAAGATACCTATCCAGCTCCTTCTTGAAAGCATCCAGAGAATTGGCCTCCACTACCTTCCGAGGCAGTGCATTCCAGACACCCACAACTCTCTGGGAGAAGAGGTTTTTCCTTAACTCTGTCCTAAATGACCTACCCCTTATTCTCAAGCCATGCCCTCTGGTACAGGACTCTCCCAGCATCTGGAACATATTTCCTGCCTCTATCTTGTCCAATCCCTTAATAATCTTATATGTTGCAATCAGATCCCCTCTCAATCTCCTTAATTCTAGCATGTACAAGCCCAGTCTCATTAACCTCTCTGTGTAAGACAGTCCGGACATCCCAGGAATTAACCTTGTAAATCTATGCTGCACTTCCTCTACAGCCAGGATGTCCTTCATTAACCCTGGAGACCAAAACTGTACACAGGTGTGGTCTCACCAGGGTCCTGTAAAAAATGCAAAAGGATTTTCTTGCTCTTGTATTCAATTCCCTTTGTAATAAAGGTAAACATTCCATTAGCCTTCTTCACTGCCTGCTGCACTTGCTCATTCACCTTCAGTGACTGATGATCAAGGACTCTTAGATCTCTTTGTATTTCTCCCTTACCTAACTCTACACTGTTCAGATAATAATCTGCCTTCCTGTTCTTACTCCCAAAGTGGATAACCTCACACTTATTCACATTAAACGTCAGCTGCCAAGTATCTGCCCACTCACCCAGCCTATCCAAGTCACCCTCATCACATGTCACACTGCCACCCAGCTTAGTATCATCGGGGCAAGATGGCCTTAACATCCCAAGTCCACATTTCATGGTATGGTGGGATACCATGATACATGTGTGACCAATAAAACTAACCTTTATCAGATGAAGGGGTTCAATGAGAAAAGCTGACCGTCCACTTCCCTCTGTGGATGCTGTGTGACTCACTGAGTTCCTCCAGCATCTTTTGTGTTGCTGAAGAACACAGTTGACCACACAGTCAAATATAAAAGCAATTCTAATTGGGGATTCCCCTGAACGATCACAATGCACGTCATGTGTTCTATACAAAGACCCTTTGATATACAATCTATCCATTTGGATCTGGAGAGTCTGCCATAGAGCAGAAACACAGTTATATCACTGTGCTTGAGCACCCAACAATAGCTGATGACTTGCTGCACACTGTGCGAGATAAACATTCCAAAGACAACCTCGAATTACTTGGAAAGGTCAATGGTTTCATGCTAAAGCAACTGTTTTGGGTGTTTTTAAAGTTTAATGATACGCACAAGCTGAATAATGAAGCAAGGTACTTGAGCAGCACAATGCCTGTAAATTAAAGAAAGTGGAATGGAAACTGTCGGGAGGTGAGGTGTTACAGGATGCACTTCTTGCCCAGGTGGATCCACATGGACCGATGCAAACCTCTAGTTCGCTATGCTCACTGCCTGCAGGTTCCAGTCCTCTTCAATCAGTTGACATTTTATACAAGATACAAAAGCACAAGGTGCAACGTTTATCATAAATTCAATGAATTAGGAATGCAAATGTAATTGGCACTAGCTCTAGAGGATTCATTACGAAATCAAGAACTCATAATTCTGATGATTTCAACGTTCCCCTGTCCTGAGGGCCAGAGGACTCCGGGGAAGAGGGTGTGAGTGGAGGAGACCAGCTCCCATTTTGAGTGTGCCGACTTATCGATGATGAGGGTGAAGCCATCTTACAAACTCTCCCTTCACTTCCCCAGGGGATATATCATCAGGGGATGGGGGGGTCAGGATTTAAACACGGAAAAAAAGAGGATTTTTTTGAGCAAATAGAATGACAAACTTCAAGAATGACCTAATATTACTGTCCTGATGGGGGAAATACAAAAGCATGAGAAATAGAAGCAGTGTTCTTAAAAACTTCTCCAAAGCTCCGAGTTCAGTACATACCAACAGAAGCGGGTGAACACCTAAAGGGAAGAGAGTGTCTATCCATGACAACACATTCACAAACTGGGCTCAGCCTAAAGACCAGGCTGAAGCACTTGCAACACTTCAAGTGCCAAGTAGATATTCAATCCATGGGTCCTCTGTGATCTCAGCAACTAAAGATACCAGAGAGGCTCAGCACAACTGATTTAAGTGTGACTCCTGACAACCCCCTGCCATACATATCCGGGGCAGTTACGTTCACCTCATCTCTGAAATTAGGCTTGGGTTGTACTGCAGCCCGAAGCAAAGTGGTCGTTGTAGGACTGCAGTTGAGCAGGTTGCTGGTGAATGAGAGGCACTTTACATGCATCTCTTCACTGAGGATTGAGAGTGGGCAGCTGGAGAGATACTTGTGTTTCTATGCATAGACATTGTAACAAATTGGTTCAAAATATGGTTAGTTCTGGGTGTCCCTAGCCTCCAGCAGCTAGAATTTCAAGGCAGCAGTTAAGCAGGAACATCATTGCCTTCAAGTTGTTCCCCAGGTCACATTGCCCTAATTTGATAACTACAGCACCACTCCTCAATTCTTCGGTCAAAACCCTTAACAACACACACAAAGTGCTGGAAGACTTTAGCAGGTCAGGCAGCATCTATGGAAAAGAGTTAACAGTTGACTTTTCTGTCCGAGACCCTTCTTCGGAACTGCTGGGTTAGGCATCTGCTCAGGTATAAAATGGACTCTTGACTTCACAATATAACTTGTTCTGATCTCTCACTGTATTGTTTACCCACCCTGCACTTTCTCTGTAGCTTGTATACTTTATTTAGCAAGGTGTTTGACAAGGTCCTGCATGATAAGCTAGACTAGGTAAGAACATATGGGATCCAGAGAGAGAGAGAAAATTGGATTCAAAGTTAGCTTAGTAGAAGGAGCTACAGGATAGCTGTGGAACATTGCCTTTCAGATTGGACACTGGTGGTGTGCCACAGGGATTTTTTAAAATTATATTTTTAAGTGATTTGGAAGAGAATGTAGAGTGTAGGATTATTAGGATTACAGATGACATCAAAATTGGTGGTATAATGAACATTGAAGCAGTGAAATTTGTTTAAGATCACAACAGTGTACTGGGAATATGGATGAGTGAACGGCTGGTGGAAAAACAGATGAAATATGAGGCATATTTGGGAAGTTAAACCAGATCAGGGCCCTGGGGAATGGTACTGAACAGCCAGACATTAGATACAAGTACATTGTTCCCTGAAAGTGGAGTTGGATGTTGAAATTATTTTGTCCAGAAGGTTTTTCAGAATTCAAGAAAGAGGCATACATCTCGTGATTACAGCCAGTTTATTATGAGCCCATAACAAAGAAATAATAGTAATCAATTCACTGAGGAACTTAAGAAGTCAAAGGAAAGACAAAGAACAAAGAATTCATGGTTGTTACATGCTGAATACTATCACAAACTAGACAGATAAGGAAATTTCTTGATAAGAACAGCCTATAAGGCAGTTAGATTTGTGATACAGAGAGCAGACAAGGAATTTACAAACCAGCAGTACTGCAAATTACCAAAAACCCACTGAACACTTACAAACAGATAATTATATAGATATATAAGCAAGCATTGAGTAAGTAAAGTACAAAACAATTGACAATTTAGAGCCTCATCCAAAAGTGGTGACACAGTTAGAATGGTGAAGAAAGTATGCTTCCCTTCATCAGCTGAGGCATTGAATCTAGGAGCTGGTTAGGTCATACTTGCAGTATAGGGTGCAGTTCTGGTGACCACAGAATAGGATGGATATGACTAAGCTAGAGATGTTTACAGAACAGATTCACACGTATTTAACATATTTCCTTTGGATAATGTCAGAAATCTCCTATTGCAATGCCAATGGGGAAGAATGAATCTCCAGCACATCTGGCAATGCTCACGGGAAAATGACATGGCTTCACAAGCAAGACAAAGCAAGAACTGCATCCCATCTCATCAAACACTGAGGTGGCAGGGAAACAGCAGGTGAGTGTGTTATCAGAGGGTTACAGCAGTACATCAAAAAATCAGGTCTATCGGCCCACCATGTTCACAACCATTATCCTTATCTATAGTAATCCCATTTCTCTGCACATGGTCTTCTTGTTGCTTCCTTAATGTGAAACATTGCAGGTTTCAATGAGTGAAGGGTCTCTCCACACCCATTTCATCAATCAAAGAACGGGATTAGGTTTAATTAATTTCAAGGGTTTATGGAGTGAAATAGAAAAACACACTGAAGTAGTATCTGCTGGAGTACTTGGGGTTTCCAGAACTTCATGGTTGATCCCAATGGCCAAGTAAACCAGAACTCATGAACCAAGCCATAGAGGCGACTTGCCAACCAAGTCCAATGTGGCAATCCATGACGCTGGCAATCTGGCAACTAATGAACCACATCAGTGGCTGGCATCTCACTAACCAAAGCCCACTGACTAAACGTGCAATAGTTTTGCATGTTTCAATTTCTCTCCCATTATATTAGCGGAAGAATCCAATTCAAACACCTGTGGATTTGTAATCGACTCCAATAAATGCTCCCTAGAAGAGAATATCACATCACATTTCCTTTCAATATTTCATATTTCTCACGATGTCGAAGGAAGCCATTTGGCCCTTGAGTTTAGCTGAATCCTTTCAGTCCTATTCACACACTTGCTTCTTATGATCTATTCTCTCATAAGCCTCCCACCTGCACTCGGGCAATTTACCACAGCCAACTGACCTACCAGCGTGTCTTTGAAGAAACTGATGTACTCATCTCAAGATCAAGCACTTCCAAACACTCGGATCACTCGGTTTTTAACTAGGCACACCAGACTTCAAATCATATACAAATCAGAGCAGGTAGACGAGGCCAATTTCCTTTCCTCCCATCTGTGATCTTCACTCAACTTCACTTGTCCCATCGCTGAAATGCTCCCAACAACCTATAGTCTCACTTTCAAGGATTCTTCATCTTGTGTCCTTGATATTTATTGTTTATTTCTTCTAATTATTTATTTTTTTATTTGCAAAGTTTTAGTGCACTGGTTGAACACCTAAGTTGGTACAGTCTATTATGGCTATTGTTCTATTATGGGTTCATTAAGTATACCACAAGGAAACAAATCTCAGGATTATATATGATGACCTATATATAAGAAATAGGAGCAGGAGTAGGCCATTTGGCCCATCGAGCCTGATCCACCATTCAATAAGATCATGGCTGATCTAGCCATGGACTCTTCTCCACCTATCTACTTTATCCCCACAACCTTTAACTTCCCTAATATGCAAAAATCTATCCAACACTGTCTTAAATATATTTACTGACACAGCCACCACTGCTTCATTGGGCAGATAATTCCACAGATTCACCACTCTCTGCAAAGAGCAGTTCCTCCTCATTTCCATCCTAAATCTACTCTCCTGAATCTTGAGGCGATGTCCCCAAGTTCTAGTCTCACCTACCAATGGAAACAACTTTGTTGCCTCTATCTGATCTATCTCTTTCATAACTTTACATATTTCAATAAGATCGCCTCTCCTTGATAATAAATTTACTTTGAACTTTAGAGAAAATAGTGGGGTTCTGAAAACTACTTTCCTTCCTTTAACCACGTGATTATACATACATAAGTAAATATGAAGTTAAACTACAGGAAAAATAGACTCTAATCCAACAGTGGTGACACAGGTAGACAGAATGCTGACAGAAGTGTATGTTATGCTTGCTTTCACCAGCTGAAGCACAGAGTACAGGAGTTGGTTAGGTCATACTTGGGAGTACTGTGCAAAATTCTGGAGACTACATTATGGGAAGAATGTAACTAAGCTAGAGATGGTGGACAAAAGAATCTACAGATCATGCCTGTACTGGAGGACTCCTGTTATAATTAAACTGGAGTGGTGGGGACTGTTTTGCCCCCACATTGTGAAAGACATTTATTACACTATGAGAGACATAGACAGGGAAGATAATGACATCCTTTTAAAACAGGGTAGGGGAGTCTAAAGCTAGACGGCATATGTCTAAGATGAGAGCTTCCTCCACCGAGAACGGTGAGGCTAAGGAATGAGCTGCCAGGGGTGGGAGGGTGGAAAGGTAGGGACAGGCACGATGACAACATTTAAAAGATGTTTGGACAGATACATGGATAACAAGGACAACTTGAGGGATACAGGCTAAACACAGGAAAGGTGAAATTAGCAAAGATAGGCATCTGGGTCAGCACAAGCAAGATGGGCTGAAGGGCCTGTTTTCATGCTGTTATAAACTGTATGGTAATTATAACTGCAGCTAAAGCAATTTAATCTGTCAATAATCATCATGGCTCCTGACCTTCCAATAATTCATCATCCTAATTAATTTAATTCATTTTAGCTGTTTGAACATTATTGAATCTAGTGGAGTTTACAAACTACATTGATGTAAATTAAACCGCATGGAGCACAGTTAATTTTAGGAATGATACCACAGAATTTGTTTCCATGCACAGGAATCAGTGTACACAACAAATTAGCAAAAGGTAGCAGGCAGAATAAAATGAGCAACAAACACAAAATGCTGGAGGAACTCAGGTGGGGCAGCATCTATGGAAATGAATAAACAGTCAACAGGTGCTGGCATGAAGTCTTTATTCCTCTCCTTAGATGCTGCCTGACCTGCTGGGTTCCTCCAGCATTTTGCACATGTACTCTGGATTTGCTGCAGACTCGCTTGTGTTTAGGAAACAATAAAATGCCAGAAATCACCTAAGGGCACCTCAACAAGAAGGGAGAGCAAGGATTTGGATCTCTCTGCTTGGTGGAATTAGAACAAGCTCTCTCAATCACTGATACTTTCCAAATTTTCACTTCCACAGTTGTGTTTAATACTCTGTGACACATCAATGCATCTGGAACAGGATAGTTTACTGTTTACATCTCTGTTCACACATTGAAGGTAATGTTCTCGCTTTATAATACCATATTCAATCAAAGACATGATCTTGAAACTTCTTTCTTTTTCAATATTTTTATTATTTTTCACATAGAAGAACACAGAGTACATGAGGATATATATTATGAATCAAAAAAAGATAGAATAGCACTGAATACATTATATTTAAATCACAGTACCCTATATTCATAATACATACATTAATTAATTTGTAATTTGAATTGTAATAATTTTATTATAAACAAAGAATCTAAACCCACTCCCAAAGTCAAAGCTGTATGGTAAAGAAAGAAAGATGGAAACAAATCCTTATCACATACTGATTTATGTTATGAGTCAACATCTGTACTTTAACACCAAATCAAAGGCTTTGAAAGTAGTTCAAGAATGGTCACCACAATGTTTGAAAGTCTTGGTTAGAATCAGAAATTGAACAACGGATCTTCTCTAAATTTAAGCATGACATAACATCACATAACCATTGAGCGTGAGTAGGCAGAGCAACATCCTTCCACTTAAGCAACACTGACCTCCTAGCTATAAGAGAAATAAAAGCCAATATATGCAAATCAGATGTCTCCAATGTTATGGAGATATTTCCAAACCAGTAAATCAGAGTAATAGAATTTCCAGTGCAGGTGGAGATCATCCAGTCAGTCTTTGAGCTCCAAAGACTGTTTGGAATTAGTTTCATTCTCATCTCGCTGTACCGCATAAAAATTATTTTGTTCCAACAACTCCCAACATGAAAACATTCTCTTTATCTAAAACTATATTCTTTTGTTGCTGAGACACAAGTCACCTTTTAAGTACTCATAAAATAACTGGAAGAGCATGTCAATATGAAGTATCAAACTTATCCTGATTTCAATGCTTCCATCAATCCTCTTCCTTTATACTCTTTTGCTCCCAAGCAAACCAAGTCAGTTTTACTCAATTCCCTTTTGAAGGTTTTTCAGTGCCTCTCAAGATAGAGTAGAACAGGGTTCCATTCTGCAGCCTCGCCATATAGAAAATCATGGATGAAAAGCAAGCTGAAATTCAGTTCAGAATTCAGTACAATGGCAAATCGTGTAGGTGCCGATTTGGAGTTTTCGTTTCTTGCTCTGAATGTGCTTAGTGAATTGTTGGAAAGTAGCAAGCTTTGGGAAGGTGAAACGAAAAGACAAGCAGATTCCGCCAATTTAACCAACTCCAAACTGGTCAATGTCTTAGGTGAAGGTTGTGTTCTTCTCTGTACCAATATGTAAACCAGCTACAGATAACAGTGTGATGCTTTCCAAGAAGTCTATGAATTTGGCTGGATGAATCATAACTTGAGTCTTACTATGAAGAGATCTTATCCAAAATTCTGTACTGATCATCACCAAAGCAATAGATACAGCAGTGTCTAGCAATACTGTTGTTGGGAGAGAATGCTGTCCTGAAGAAAACCCTCACCCTTCTTCCTTGTCACTCTTCTAACTGCAATGCCCTACGTTCACAATTTCAAAATTTGCTATACATATTAGAATGCTGAAAACAGCTTAGTAAAGCCAGTCATGATAGATAATTATCCAAGAAATAATCTTCATTATTATTTCTTCAGCTGCTGTGTGGCATTGTCCCGGAGGCCAACGTATCCAAGATAACACTACCTGGCCTTCCTACTGAGGGGGCAATCCGTAAAACCGGCAATTTGCTGGGTTGATTTCTGTACCAAATTAACCTAAGCGAGAAAACAGGTGGCATTGCCAGCAGCAGAATTAAGATTTCTGGAAATGAGGGTAAAGGTGAAAGGACAGCTTTGTCACATGGACATCGAGACATACAGTGAAACGCGCCATTTGCATCTAATCAAATCAGCAAGGATTGTGCTGGACAGCTCGCAAGTGTCACCACGCTTTCGGCACCTAACATAGCATGCCCAGAACACACTGACCCTAACTGTTAGTACTCGGAATATGGGAGGAAACCAAAGCACCTGGAGGAAACACATGCCTTCATGGGGAGAATATACAAACTCTCTGCTGGCAGCAGTAGAATCAAACCCAGGTTACTGGTACGGTAATACCATTACACTAACAGCTACCATGCCAGTACAAGAGTACTGCCAATTAGGCCATTAATTATAAAGCTAACATTTTCAGATTCATGGGACTATCATTATCAGCTTCTTTGCAAAAAGGAAATTAACATCTTAAAGAGAACATGTTATTAAATGATAATTTTGGTGTGGAGTTCCCACTCAAGCTGCTACTGACCTTTCTAGTAGATTTTTCTCCCCCACTAGAAGCTCAGAATCACAGGGATTGTCAAAATGTGTCAGTGTGATTCTGAGAGAGACCAGCTTTACTTTATCCCCTTCACTTTAACAGTACAAAAGACAATACAGTCATTGGAAGGATCACAGTAGAGGCAGTCAAAATACCTCTGATACATTGTCATTACAAACGCTGGAAACGTCAATGGTTCATGAGGTGCCTGATGATCTGCTTACAGCACATTTACTCCCGGTGCCTCTGGAGATCCAATTTGGGAATTGCTTTGAAGGCTCTTGAAACAATTCATGTCTGTGGCAAAGCTCAGCTTCCTGTGCTGTCTCCCACCAGCCGTGGGTGCTTCTGGTGAAATATCACAAACATACACTCAGTTGTCCACATTATTAGGTACCTCCTGTACCTAGCAAAGTGGCCATTGAGGCCGTGTTCATGGTCTTCTATTGCTCTAGCCCAGGGGTCAGCAACCTTTACCACTGAAAGAGCCACTTGGACCCGTTTCCCACAGAAAAGAAAACACTGGGAGCCGCAAAACCCGTTTGACATTTAAAATGAAATAACACTGCATACAACGTTTTGTTTTGCCTTTATGCTATGTATAAACAAACTATAATGTGTTGCATTTATGAAATTGATGAACTCCTGCAGAGAAAACGAAATTACATTTCTGCATGCAACAAAAACATTTTGAACTCCGAAAAAAAAGACGTTGGGTTGAAGGTTACTTTTAAGTAAAATACTCAACGTCTATTTGAGTCCTTCTTGTATTTATGAAAAATGCCAAACTTAAATTTGCCGCCAGCAGCAAACCAAAAATAACGTCAGCCAGCTGTCAACCTGAAAAATAAAAGGACTATTTCACTGAACAATGAAAACATATGAATATACGTAAAATAATAGGCAATTAAAATATTTATCATACTTGTTCAGGTTGACTCACACCTGACAATGCAGTCGTATTCAGTAGGGATGGATCGATGCTTAGGGGAGTGACCGGGAAGGATAATGTGTTTTTTTCCTCTCTGAACTCACAGAAGCGTTTCCCAAACGATGTTTGCATTGCGAAGATTGCAGAATGTAAATACTCCGAATTTATCATGTCGTGACCTTGTTTGAACTCTCTCAAATTGGGGAAGTGAGACAAAGTGCCTTTCTGTAAACCTCTGGCAAGCAACGTCAACTTGCGCTGGAATGCCAAAACATCCTCCAACATGTGCAGGGCTGTACGTCCTTACCTCGTTGAAGAGCTGTGTTCAGCGTGTTCAGGTGCGCTGTCATGTCTACCATGAAGTGTAGCTTTTCCAGCCACTCTGACTGTTCCAGCTCAGGAAAGTTGAGCCCTTTGCTGCCCAGGAAAGTTTTCACTTCTTCCAGACACGCGACAAAGCATTTCAGCACCTCCCCTCTGGACAGCCAGCGATAAAAACACGTTGTAGCGGTGTGCTACACGCAGTCAGTAAACTGCAGTCAAAGATAGCTTTATTCGAACTAAACAGCCTTGCTTTTAAGCCTCCCTCAACCCGCCCCCCATGGGCGCGGATGCTGCAAAAGACACATACTCACAAACCCCCGTAGGCTATCTCCCTTAGCCTGAACGCTGGCTAATTGTGAGCCGGTTCGGATGTGTCAGGAAATGAGTCGCCACAACGTCTTATTTAGATTGTACAAGATCACCATAATCTTCAAATTTAGATTTACATTTCAAAAACTAACAAACTAACATAAAATACATTTTAATTAAATACTGACCATGTAGCGGTGTGCTACACGCAGCGCTAAAATTACGACACGGAGTCGGTAACTGCAGTCGAAGGAAAAAACTTTATTCGAAATCTTCAGCCTCACTTTTAAGCCTCCCTCAACCTGCCCCCCATGGCGCAGAGGCTCCAAAGCTCTGTGCTCGCAAACCCCCGTAGGCTATCTAATTGTGAGCAGGTTCGGATGTGCCAGGAAAAGGGTCGCCACAACCAATTATTTCCCAAAGCAACAGGGAGCCGCAGCACAGACGTAAAAGAGCCACATGCGGCTCCGGAGCCGCGGGTTGCCGACCCCCGCTCTAGCCCATCTACTTCAAGGTTCAACGTGTTGTGGGTTCAGAGGTGCTCTTCTGTACTGTAACACATTATCTGAGTTACTCTCACCTTCCTGTCAGCTTGAACTAGTCTGACCATTCTCCTCTAACCTCTCTCATTAACAAGGCATTTTCACCCACAGAACTGCCTCTCACTTGATATTTTTTGTTTTTCATACCATTCTCTATAAACACTGGATACTATCACGATTCCTAGCATCTACAGAATCTCGTGTGAATGACATTTGATGAAAGTTGACAGTTGACATTCCACATTAGCATGCACTCACCCTAAAATGGAGGATGACATCCCAAGGACAATCAACATGGAGAACTCTGGGCACTAAGTTTCTTTAGGTCTGACAGAGCAGAAAGTTAAATACAACTCTACACTTTGCCACCTTGAATTCCTTGACTACTGATGACAATGGGAGCTGTAGCAAGCCTGATCTTATGTAGAGCCCCACTGAAGAAAAACTTGAAGGGGGGAATCCTTAGCCACCTCAAGTGCTTGTTAACTTTCCTCTCAATGCCTTCTGCAGAGGTCATGGCAAACTCATTGATGCACGATCAATAACTCTCAGAGACGTGAGGCGAGATATAGGCTTTTATGCAGCAAGTGACCACCACACAACGTCCTGGAGACTGAGGCCGGGGCTGTGTCTCCAATCGCCTTTATACCGGGGTCCCTGGGAGGAGCCACAGGAGCAGTCGGGGGGGGGGGGGGGGGCGTGTCCAGATGGGTATATGTAGTTCACCACACTCATACATTGTGAAAAGCCAGATCAGCCTTGGTAGAAGACCATGTTGATACAACCACATTTTAAATTTACGATGAAGTCCGGTTTTGTCGATCTTCTTCAGCCACTCTTCAGTCTGCTTTACAGTGCCTGTGATGTTGGCACTGTCTGACATTGCTGCATTAAACCACTTTCCAAGACACTTTACTGGGTTGTCCTCTATGGATGGAACGATTTCTCCCTGTACTTGAAGGCTGAACTTGCTAGTTACCTTGCCCATAAGACCATATGACATAGGAGCAGAATTAGTCCATTCAGCTCATTGAGTCTGCCCAAAAAGGGATCAAGAACTGAAGGAAATGGACTTGGAATGGAGAGATGGGAAAAGAGTTAAAGAAAAGAAGCACACACAAAATGCTGGAGGAACTCAGCAGGTCATGCGGCATCTATGGAGGAAAATGAACAGTTGATGATTAGAGCTGAGACACTTCATCGGGGCTATGTTAAAGTTAGAGTAAATCCTTTTTTTTCCCTGAAAGGGTGGGTGAATGTTCTCTCTGAAAGGGTAATGTTGACAGAATCCCTCCTCTTCTTTATAAAGTCTCTGTTGCACTGTGGATTTAAGATGGGAGGCGAGATTGGTTTTAGTTGCTTGGGCACAGCAGGACCAGATGTCTTCTAAATGTGCTGCAAACCCTTATGCTTCCATGGTGGTAGGAAACAAAAAAAAACAAAAGGTGGATTGCTGGAGCCTTTAATGCAATTTTCCAAAAACTCGTTTCTCTTATTGCAACTAACAGCCAACGTTTCTCTTCTCAGATCAGTCCAATCAATCAGACTAAGGCAGTGTGAAAAAGACGAGAAGACTAGCATCCTCGTGGCCTTTTGCATGCTTTCATTACAAAACAGCAATCTGTTCCCAGTTACTCCCTCGCCTTCCTCAAAAAAAACTTATCCGTTTAAATGTTATCTTAAATGATATGAGAGCAGATTACATGATGCATCTGGCTACAAATCCCTCATTTCACCAAAGTACAGGAAAAAAATTGAAGAATATTTCGTCTAAATTTGTATCTGAAATATTTATTTAACTGCTGCCAAAAGTGCGAAATTACTAAGGGGTTTTGGATATTGACACACATTTTCTTTGAACTGCGGGTTGCCACTACGATAGGAAATGGGATTGCGTGGTGTTGCAGCTGGTAAAGATCACTGCTCAAGTGACCCAAGCTCAGTCCTGAGCCATGAGACATTCTGTGTGCAGTCTTTCCCTTCTCCATCTCCACACAGACTTTCCGCAGTTTCTCTAGATTCTTCCCACACCTCAAAGAGATGGTGGGTTAATTAGCTTCTGGAGATAGCCCTTGCTGTGTATGAGTATGGGGTAGAATCTGGGGAAGTTGATCGGAATGCAGAGAATATAAAACTGTGTAAAAGAGGTAGTTTTGATGGTCAACAGGACCAAGACAAGCCTGCAATTAACAACCCATACATGGGTAAAGGCCCAGTTGGAAGAAAACCCCAAGGAACAGATGTACTCCAAAGGTGACAGAGATGAAGATGACACACCCATCGCTGCAGATGCAACAGGTTACTCCCTGGATGCCTTAATCACACGGAGGTTCATCTGGTGAACATACAAATAAATACAAGTGAAATCCTCCAGCTTGTCTCCACAAAGACATTTGCCCTTCAGCCAAGCATGGGCATTGTCTGGAGGTGCCAGAAACAGCCAACATATATTACATGAAGTGTTATCAATATCACCCTGCACATACCCCAGGTGATTTTGAATGGTTATTATTCCTGTACCTCTGTTAATGGATGGCTGTGATGAGCCCTCTTCTTAATAATTCACTGGATTTCCAGTACAATTCCCAGGCTGAGCAGAAATCGGGAGAGAAACTCGAATATCTACCCATTCCCGCTGTGCTTCATATCAGCTCTTAATCCTTGCCACTCAGATCTGCTCTGTGCACTGTGAGATGTCAAATGAAGGCTCAACCAACTTTCCATCAGGCCCACCCAATACAACAGTGTGCGTGGGCGGATGGCCAATCGCCCATGATGGAACAGCAAACTAGACTCAATGGGCTGAATGGCAAAACTCTGCTCCTAAGTCTTTTAGTCTGGAAAAGTTTCTCTTCATATCTTAATTCTCTGCCCTTTATCTTATATGATCACACAAAGGGAAATCCCCACCTGACTCATCCGAAAGCCATTGTGTTAATCTCACGCATTCTGTTTTATTCACCATGTGCTTACACACTGCACATATATATAGCTGGGAGCCTAAGATTTTTGCATGGCACTGTACTAATGTTATGCATTATACTGTACTGCTGCCCATCAAAAAGCTAATTTCAGGATGTACTGTATGTGAGTAACAATAAACCTCGTTCTGCTATGGGTCTCTAATGTGGACTGAGAGTGGGAAGGAGAAGGAAGAGAGGAATAATGGCTGAAAACAGAGGAAGGGAGAGAATAGGGAGTAGGAAGGGAGAGAATAGGGAGTGGGAAGCACCAGAGAGACATTCCATAATGATCAATAAACAAATTGACGTTGCCTGGCATCTCAGGACTGCGCCCATGCCACCCCCACCCTTCGTTCCCAGCACTCCTTCATTGCCATCTGTCCCACATCCTTCCTGGTGCACTCCACCCTCCCCATTCCAACATCCTTTGTTCCCAGCAGAGCTATAAACTCGCTCTCTCCTCCACGTCAACAAATGAAGTACTGTGCAAAAGTATTAGGCTCCGAGCTATATATATCTGCCCAAGACTTTTGCATCATGCTGTACATACATTGACATGTATTAGGTATTTGCCGTGGTGTGCTGGTGTGACATGCAGCAAAATACAACATTTAACAATTATAAAGAATAAAGAATTACGTAAAAATTAAAATTAGTATTTATAAAGTACATATGGGAAAAATGTACATAAATACATAATTAGAATGTAAACAGCATTATAGAGTACTTACAGTGCAGTGAAGAGATGGGGTAATAGAGTGAGAGGGTTTCTTTCACAGATTATGATCTTTGCTTTACCTTTGCACACTAGCAGAGACTAAATCTCACACAGACCCTTCATCGAGCAGCATTAACAATCTAGTGATAGACCACTGATTATCGAGGGACATACAACGTGAATACAGTTATATTATTATTTTAAATAAGTCCAGCTCAAAAATTAAACAGGCAGTATGCGGCTGGGAGATACAGATGGTCAATAAATTGTAGAGTCACTGTATGGAAAGCATATTTCACCCGCCTTTTCAACACAGCCAGCTCAATGTGATTAGGGCTCGCTGTTGTGGCTTCTCTGTTGTATACCACCCATCACACTGTCATTTCTGAACTCAAAATCATGGATGCAAGTCCAACATGCACAACATCTGAGGCTGACATTTCAATGCAATTTTCAGGAAGTACTGCACTGTTAGAGATGACATCTTTCCAAAAGAGATGCCATTTTCTCCAGAATCGTTTTTCATAAAACAGTAATGGATCAGCTGATTGAATTCTGAATAATATCTATCTTCCTCTCTCCATCCCACTCGTTCTGGCCCAGTACGCAATACTTAAACAAAAAGTCAAAGTCTGGTCATTCAATTATCTGCGGGAGCTTGCTGTGCACAAAATGCTAGTTGCATTTCCCACATTACAACAGTGACTATACTTCAGAGCTTCTAAAGAAAGGGTTCCAAAACTTCTTATGCCATGGAGCCTTACCATTAATTGAGGGGTCCATGGACCCCAGATTGGGAAACTCTGTTCTAAAGGGATTTGGAATACTGTTGGGAGAACATCAGAATTCAAGGCCCTCTCATCCCAATCATCAACCCTTAATGGATTGTCCTAGCTCATGATTGTCTGGATGTTACATGCATCCAACTTAAAAATAGTAACTTCCCTTTTAAAAGACCATTGTTAACTCTAAAGGGATTTGGAACATCTGAACTTATAAAAAAAATACAATTGATGCAGTTATAAAGAAGGAAAGACAGCAGCTAAATTTCATTAGGAGTTTGAGAAGGTTTGGTTTGTCACGTAAAACACCCAAAAACTTCTACAGATGTACCATGGAGAGCATTCTGGCAGGCTGCATCACTGTCTGGTCTGGGATTGGGGGGGGGGGGGGTGGGACTACTGCACAGGATCAAAAGAAACTAAAGATTTGCATCCTAGCAATATGTGTGCCTTAATGTATGTGTGTCTTAATGTATGTATGCACAGCATGTTGAGATGTTTCCACGAACGAGAGAATCTCGAATGAGAACACACAGTTTAAAAATTAGGGGGCAGTCACTGAAAGTGGAGGTGTGCAGAACCTTCTTGCAGAGGGTTGTGAATCTCTAGACTTCTCTCCTCAATAGGGTTGTGAAGTCTAATTCATTTTTGGATACATAAAAGAGGAACTAGGTAAACTTTTGGGTGATCATGGATTTAAGGACTATGAAGAACAGAGGAACAAAGACCAGTGTAGATCATTTGGAATGGTGAGGTAGGCTTCTACTTCTTCCATCTTCCTAAATTACTGTATTATTTTCTGACGCATTCTTGCCATCGTGGCAGTGAAAATGGATTTTAAAAGTCGATCCATTGGACCTATTCTCCAGGGCATTAAGTAGGACTTAAAAGTTTAAAAAGGAAAAAAAAAACAAATTATTTTTTTCCATTTCCATCAAAGTTGCTCATTACACTGCGCTGAATTAGGCAGAAATGCATTTTAAGCAGAAATCCTACTTAAGGCAGATGGTGAGTGATTATAACATAATACAATCCAGTGCAGCAAAAATCAAAAAGCATTAAGCATTGTTTCTGCTTTAAAGAACAGGTAACATTTTTGGCAATTTCCCAAATACCAAAATATCACTACAACATATGCAAATAAATCAGTTTACCTAAACCTGACATCTACAGCTGCTAAAATTTAGCATATTTATAATTTTCTATTTTTTAATATTTGCTAGTGTATGCAATGTTCTCTGTGTTCAATTCAAAGATTTAAAGATTCAAAGTACATTTATTTTCAAAGAATGATGACTATGGTTATTATTAATAAACCTTGAGATTTGTCTACTTGCAGACAGCCTCAAAGCAAGAAACCCAAAAGAACCCATTTAAAAAAAAAGACCAACATCCAATGTGCAGAGAAAGAGAAAAACACAAATCATGCAATCAATAAAAGCAAGCACAGCATTCTGAACCAAACTGAGTCCCTAGATCAGAATCCCTGGAGCAGCCCAGAGTAGGCCCGAAACCTCAGTCTCTCTCCATCATATCAGCAGGGCAAATCACCAGGAAGCTTATAGATGAGTGGCACAGCAGCTGGGACAGTCTCACAACCTTAGCACCTTGGAGAGAGGAGTGAACATCGTGGGAGAGCAAGCAAAATCGGCCCAAATCTCACCTCCGGTCCCGACATCCCACCTTACCAGTCCATCTAGGCCAGAGTTTAAATTGTGCAAACAGCAGGTCATGCCTCACATTACGATAGTTTGCATTTTTAACTGCTCCAGTGCTGCCTGTCTCTGCTTGACTTCAAACAGAGAATGAGCTGGCGGAATCAAAGGGAAGAAGGCAGCAGGAAACAGAGCTGAATCAAATGAAACATATGAGGGCATGTTTATTTGAATGGAAGATAGAGAAATAGCAGACAAGCAGACCAGGCCAAGCCAATCCACACCCACCGTCCATCTCCATGCACAACAGATGGCTCAATGAGATGGAATGGATTCACTTTAGACATAATAGTGTGTCTGCCACAGCTGAGAATAGAACTGAGGTAATCAGCAATGAACCTCAGAAGGATTGCATGAAAACATCCCTCCCTCTTCAGGGAGTAATCAAGATTTAGCAGTTGATACCACATAGATTTTTCATGCTGTGAAGTGTCCAGTTTAAAAGAAAGCAAGGTCATCAATGGGCAGAGACAGGAATGTAAGCCACGTTAATGGAGTTGGTTGGGAAGGGATCAAAACAGCTTTGTGTAGAGCATAGTCCCTGGCATGGACTAGCTCCAGATGTCAAATTATGTGATTTTAAGATATATTAGGATATTCCTACACTCAGAATTGCTGGCTGCAACATTACACCTGTTGTGGAAGCAATGGGAAAGTCCCATCACCATATTCTATAACAAATTGTACATTACTTTACAAGAAGCAGAGACGTTGTGCGAACCTGCTCAAGGTGGTGTGTCTGTTTCCAATTCCCAGTCCAAATCTGGGTCCACTGGAGGCGATGAATACAGATGGTCTTGGGGTCGGACGACTGTGTATATGCGTGGCAGGAGTGGGGGGGGGGGAGACACAGGAGTTGGCTTTGCTGTTTTTGTTCTGTTGCTCGTTGCCTTCTGTGTTATTCTGACAAGCACTGTGGGTCAGCTATGTTGTTGCCGGAATGTGTAACAACACTTGCAGGCTTCCCTCAGCGCACCCTTGAATGTGTTGGTTGTTTACGCAAATGATGCCATTCCAGCTCATAGGGCCATCTGTCGCTGTGGGTGGAGATGAATGGTGGGAGTGGATTGACTTGGGCTGTATTGACTGCCTATTTCTTCTCTATCTTCCATTCAACTAAATATGCCCTCATTTGTTTCAATTGATGCTGATGTCAGCAGTTCAGCTCCATTTCCTGTACACGATAAACTTGAATCTTGATAACCATACAGCTACAGTCAGCAGTCACACAGCAACCTATCTAATCCAATTCATCCCATTTCATCTTCATGATGTGTTAGAATTTATGCACCAGAGTTTTCTCATA
This sequence comes from Hypanus sabinus, assembly GCF_030144855.1. NCBI lineage: Eukaryota > Metazoa > Chordata > Chondrichthyes > Myliobatiformes > Dasyatidae > Hypanus > Hypanus sabinus. The sequence goes on from NC_082706.1 coordinate 20,250,120, forward strand.
CTGTCTTAATTGCATTAAGCAGAGCCTTTAATATAGATAAAGGTTCATATAAAAACGCTGAATGTGAGGAAAAGAATGCAGACACACGGTTGTAACCACATGATCACATGTAAACTTGTTATGCTGAAAGCCCTTTGTTCAACACTTGGATTTCAAGGATTCCTTCTGTCTTTTTTTAAGCCCATGGTGTGAAACCCACAAGAATTCACAGAGCATATTACCTGCTTTTTCAATGTTCCCTGACAAAATTGAACTTCCATTCAGAGATTGGGCACTTTAACTCTTCATTTTCCTCAAGGTTTTTAAAACACCATTTTGGGGACGAAATAGATGAACCCATATAAAATTATAAACCTATTATAAAATACAATGATGCAGTCAAGTATAGCTTCTATCCTGCTGTTATCAAACTCTTGAATAGACCTCTGGGTATGATAAAATGAACTCTTGGCCTTAGAACCTACCTTGTTATGATTTTGCATTTTATCATTTTCCTGCACTGCATTTTTGGTACTGTTGTGTATTTACTATTTCAGTGATAGTTCAGTAATAGTGCAAAATTGTTGTTTGATCAGTATTCGTGTTTGTTAAATGATTTGTTATGAGTAATATGTTATAGAACATGAATGGCATACATCATCATGCCACAGGTGTACAAGCATTGCTTAAAGTAAAGAAGAAATGAGAGACAATGTTCCCAATTCTGTTTCTTTAGCTTTTTTTTGTTTTGGAGTTAGTAAACATAACAGTGGAAAAATAAGTTTTAAACAAACCCAAAATGACCACCGACCTGTTAAAGTGCAGCAAGACGTTCAAGTTTTTAAAAAAGTGCAGCACGTGGTTTCTTTGGAAACGCACACAGTCGAGATCAAAAAGATAAAAAATAGACAAATTCATGGGTTCATAGACAGAGTACTAGGTGATAATAATAAATAAATAGCAGAAATAGCTGGCTATGTCAGAAAGATAGACACATTTGATTACACAACGGATAACTGGCTAATATATATTGAGTAATTTGAACAGTATTTTGAAGTGAATGGTCAATGACAAGCATGTGCCGTTTTTGCTAAGTGCATTGGGTTTAAAGGCACACAGTTTGCTTAGAAGTTTAACTGCTACAATCAAACCAGCTGGAAAGCAATTTGCCTTACACCAGAAGTGAACGCAAATTAATTAAAACGGAATTCGACACTGGCTCGGGTCTTTCAGTCATTCCACAAAATGAGTTAGAACAGCATTTCAAAGGTACTGAACTGTAGCCTGTAGATATCTAGCTAAGAACTTATACTGGAGAAAAGATAACTCCTGCAGGGATGACAATTGTAACAGTGAAATACAGCAACCAACAAGCTACATTTGACTTTTACGTGGTAAAAACAGGAGGACCAGCATTGTGGAGTTGTGATTGGCTGAGACAACTACAACCTGTTCAGAGATCCATCCACCATTACCATTCCGCATCCCCTGCAATAGAGTCAAATGAAGGTGAATTAAAAAAGGTACTGGATAATGCCACAGCAGTTTTCAAGGATGGTATTGGAAAGCTCAAACAGATCAAGAGAAAAACGGTAATAAAAATGCCACACCAAAATTTTGCAAAGCCTATCAAGTTCCTTATACAATCTGTGATAAAGTAGCCAGTGAACTAGATCGCATGGAAGCTGAAAGAATTCTTTCCAACACTGTGTGGAGCCCATGGGCAATGATGGTACTCCCAGTAGCCAAGAAGAATGGGTCTGTCAGGATCTGTGGTGATTTCAAAGTCACTATGAACCTAGTACTGAAAGTAGATTGATAACCTTTGCCCGGGGAATAGGATACCTTTGGAGTAAAATGTTTCAGCAAAGTAGACTTAGCTGATGTTTACATAGATGGACATGGAAGAGGAGTCCAAAGTCTTTCTCACCGTAAACACTCACAAACAGCTTTATCACTATAATAGGTTTATTTTCCTTGTAATATCTGCACTTGCACTCTGGCAGAAACAAAAATGCAGTCCAACAGTATCTGTGGATCAGAAAATGTTTCAGGTCAATAGCTCTTCCTGCAAACAGGGCAGGAGGACAAGATCACGGTTCATTTTCCTCCACTGTCTATAAGGAGTTTGTGTGTTCACCCCATGACCACGTGTTTCCTTCAGGTGTCCCACATTGCAAAGACGTACAAGTCAGGGTTAGTAAGGTATGGACGTGCTATGTTGGTGCCAGGAACATGGAGACATGTGCAGCTTGCCACTCAACACGTCCTCAGACTGCGTTGGTCATTGATATAAACAACACACTGCACTGTGTTTCAACACACCCGTGACAAATCAGGTTATTCTCTTTCCTCTTTCATCCTTATCTTGCTCCAATGTAATCTCTTGGGTACTTCTCAAATATAGTCAGAGCCACAGAGCACAACAGTGCATCACATCCAAACTTCCTGTGCATCGACACTAATCCCATTTATCCGCATTAGAACCATATCCTTGACTGTCTAAGAGCCTCTTGAACACAGTTATTCCATCTGATTTCACCACCAACTCTGCAAGCCCATTCCAAATACCAACACTCCATTTGGAAAAAAAAAACTACCCTTCAGATCCCCTTTAAAATTCCTTCCTCTCACCCTAACCTTTGCACTCTTGTTTTTGATCCTCCTACCATGGGGACATCAGAAGGAATTCTTCCTCTGTGCTTGTGGCAATCAATAGATGACCTTGGTTACACAAGCAATGATCCTCTCTTTGCAAGATATTAACCACTGTAGGTGGAAAATATCCAGCGAAGACTTGACTCCGTAGGATAACTGTGCGTGCGTGCGTGCGTGTGTTGACGGTTGGGTACTATTGACTCTCTTTATTGACTTTCAATGTACCGTATGTCAGCACGAGAGAGGTTCAGCTTTGCAAATACAGTGCAGCCTCAGTATAACTTATCTAACTGCATCGCAGGTTTGGATATACAACAGGAATTAATATCTTGCCCTAGATGGATATTTGCTGTAAAGTGTGTACTTTTGCGACTAGCGCACAAAGGAATTTAAACTGGGCACAAAAGGTTGTCACCCTCTCCCTCGTTGGCAAGTTAAGTATATTTCACGATCGTACACAATCACATTTCCTTTTCTGGTTCCTGATGCAGACGTTATTGACAACATGGGGTTTGCAATGTTTTGTCTGCAGATTGTAGAACTGGCTTCTTTATACTGTTTTCAATGAATAAATTATTATTTTAGTACACATTTCTTATTGTAATTTATGGTATATTTTTAATGTATAGCACTGACTATTGTTACCACAAAGCAACAAATGTTATGGCATATCAGTGCTGGTGATAATAAACTGAATTCTGATTGTCTGAATCAACTTCCAATCTACATACTCTATTCCGCTATAGTGTCCTAGAGAAGTACAGCACAGATACAGGCCCTTTGGCCCATCTTGTCCATGCCAAACCTATTTAAGCAACCTACTCCCATCAACCTGCACCGGTACCATAGCCCTCCATTTCCCGACTATCCATGTACCAATGCACACTTCTCTTGGCCATTGAAATCAAGTCCGCTTGCACCATTTGCACTAGCAGCTTGTTCCGTGACCCTCTGAGTGAAGAAGTTTCCTCTCATGCTCCCCTTAAACGTCTCACTTCTCACCCTTAACCCGTGACTTCTGGCTTTCCACCCAACCTCAGTGGAAAAGACCCGCTTGGTACTTATCCCATCTATACCCCTCATAATCTCAAGTTGTCACTTAAATTGCTTTTGTTGCTTTTCTTGGCTCTACAGTCTATCAAAAATGTGACCTTTTTTTGGCAGTGAGAAAAACAAACACTTGGCTAGTCTAAACTGACAAAACTGTGACTATCAACACACACAAAATGCTGGAGGAATTCAGCAGGCCAGGCAGCATCTGTTGAAAAGAATACAGCCAACGTTTCGGGCTGAGAGCCTTCCGCAGGACTGTTGTTAAAATGATGAGGAGTCCAAGTTAAAAGGTGGGCAAAGGGGAGGGAGAAACACAAGGTGACAGGTGAAACTGTGAGGGGGAGGGATGAAGTAAAGAGCTGGGAAATTGATTAGTGAAAGAGATACAGGGCTGGGGAGAGGGACTCTAATGGCAGAGGGCAGAAGGCCGTGAAAGAAAGAACAAAAGGGGAGGAACACCAGTGGGAGGTGATGGGCAGTCCAGGTTGGGTGAGAGGGGGAAAAGGGGATGGAAAATGGTGGAGGTGGGGAGATTCGATTACTGGAAGTTCGAGAAATCAAAGTTCATACAATCGGGTTGGAGGCTACCCAGAAGGAAAACAAGGTCTGTTGCTCCTCGACTCAAGTGTGGCCTCATTGTGACAGTAGAGGAGGCCATGGATAGTAAAGGAGGTCCAGCATTTTGTGTATTTCCAGCTTCTGCAGATTTTCTCTTGTTTGACACTGTCTATATAATTTTAGCAACCGACAAAACTGGTCTCACCATTCCACATCTATTCTCTAGCCTTAGACATTCTGTGTGGACTGCAGCTCCACCTTTCAATTGCAGCAGATGATACTCTCTAGCTTCTTGAGACAGTGCCTGTTGAAGATTTCCTCAATGGTGAGAAGGAGCTGTGATGGAGGTGGCTGAATCTACAGCCTCTTGCAACCCTGTGCATTGGTGGATCCATACAAGGGTGTTATGCACCCAGTAAGAATGCTTCAAACCTTGTTACATGCTTCTGGCCCATTTCTACTGGGAATAATGTTTTTATTTGCTAACGTGTCAAATTCCTTTTGGCTCTCATTTCCATCTCTTCTTGAACACGCCCACTTGTTGAAGTAGGAATTGAATCCTCTATATACCAAGGCTAATGTCTTCCCTTTTCATCCTTTCCAGGTATGCATATTGTACTCTATTGTGCTCTCGAACAAATCCTCATACCTTTCCAACATTTCTTTCGGTTCCACCTTCTCACAGCTAACACCGGGCAAACAGGACAGAACCTGAAGACCCACATGACCAAGTTCACTAACAGTTACCAATCTTGTCATGAACAATGGCACAACCCTAATCACTGCCGATTAGCAATACCTTGATCACGGTGACCACTCTGCACTTGGCTTTTTTTTTTTGTCCTGGTTGTATTATTTCGTGTAAGAGGTGTGTACCGTTTATGTCTTTTTTCTTGTGAATGCTGCTTATCTGATGCTATGTGCCAGTGATGCTGCTGCAAGGAAGTTTTTCATAAACTTGACTTTGACTTGGAGAAAACTATTTTTGTACTTCTGCTAAGGAGCAGCAATATGTTTAAACTATGAAAGCCAGACAGGGCAAAGACCTAGACCCCGGTCGCACTGGCTTTCCAAACCACTCACACCTCATGGCACACCAGGGAGCTGTCAAGCAATGAGATTCTATGCTAACTTGTACATTCTCCCTGTGACCGAGTGGGCTTCCTCCCATATTCCAAAGTATAAGGGTCAGGACTAGTGAATTGTGGGTATGCTACATAAGGGTTAAATACATGGCGACAATTGCCGGTTGACCAGCACAACCGCTGGAGATTTGATGCAAATGGCGCATCTTACCGTCAGCTGTGATGTAATGTGGTAAACAAAGGTAATCTTAAAATATTTATCTTTAATAATCACAGGAAAACATTGCCAAAAAAAAGCCAAGCTCATCTGAAACTTGCCTAGTAGGAGGTGTCAATGTTCTTTAGTCTTGCAGTAAATCTCTGGGATCCCATCCTTGTCACTAACATGTCTTCACAAAAGTATTGAGGTTAAGTATGTACACACAAGAAGCAGTAAGTTTAACCTTTCAAATAAACTGGTATCTCCATGGAATCGTCAAACCCCTGCTGCAGACAATGCTTTCAATTCTGAGTCACTGCTACATTGCTTGAAAGCAAGTGCACTATGCCATTTTTCAACAGGATTACAATGCAAATACTTAGTGAGCCATACATACTTATGTTTGTGGGCGTCAAAGTAATGCCGCTAGAAGAGCTACTGCCTCAACTCCAGTGAGGCAGGTTCAAACCCAGCATTGGGAATTTCCAAGTTTTCCGTTCAGCTGCGTGGGTTTTATCTGGATGCTCCATTTTCCGGCCACAGCCAAAGATTTTCCAATCGCAGCATTAATTGGCCACTGTAAATTGTCAGCGTGTGGCAGGATGGAGATGCATCTCTACAAAAGGAGGCGTAGGTCACCCTTGGGCTAGGTGTAGCACCTGCTTAGAGAACCGCAACCCCCCCCCGCCCAATCAGAGTCACATGAAGCCATGTGATCAGGTGGCGATTGGCCATTTGAGCAACTGTTGCAGATCACAAGTCCCGGTTATGTGACCACTGATGCCAGGCAGACAATCTCTGAAGAGCATCAATAATGGCTGGGGTCACCCGTCTTGTAAAGACACTGTGCAGAAGGCAGCAATGGCAAACTTGCTTCTGTAGAAAAATGAGACCATGATAGGTGTCAAATGACACACCACATAATGATGATGATGAAATTATCACTCATGTGTAAGTGGATGATAGAATCTGTTGGGTTAATGAGAATGTGGTGGGGGGGGGGGAGAGAATAAAATAAATAGGATTAGTGCTTGATGGACATTGGCCAAAAGATTGCATCTATACTCTACAAATCTATTACACACTATATTTAAGTACTTCACTAATTTATTTTGGAAAAGGCTTTCTGAACTAATATAAAAGTAAATCAGCCTGCTTCCCATAATATGCAAGTTTATAATTTGTCATTGGTCTTGAATCTTGCCTTGCCTTATCTGTTCCCAGATCTCAGGGACCTTAGAATGCTTGCTGATTTTGCTAACAGTCGGTGGTATACACATGGATCTGTTGAAACAACAAACAAGGACCTGTATGCCCTCTCAGGTGGATCAATAGAACGATTTTGAAGATGTGCAATATTTAGTCCTTTACCAATGCGGCTGAAGAATAAATTATTCGGCGTGGAGATGCAGCATCACAGTGCACCGATCAACTGTCTTATTAGGCTAGAAGAGGGAGATCCAGAGGTCAGAAAGATGCTTTGCATCAACTTGTGAAGTTCAGTCTACTGCTCTGTATGGCATGAACTTCAAAAACTGATACCATACAATGAAACCGTGGTGTGCATTTAGAGTGATAACTTGGATTTCTGGACAGTTTCCTCTTATTGACCTAAGGACTGGTTAATATAACTTTGCTGCAGGAATAAAGAAAAATAGCTTGAACTAAAATCAATGAACAGAGAGAAACTGCAAACAAATCTGGCTCACTTGCTTGCTTTTTTGTTGTATAAATGCCAGCCTTTAAATTGTTAGGAATACCACACCCCATGCCAGGAAAGAGCTCAGTCTTGTTTCCAGAATAAATACAAAACATTCTGCATTTACTGGCATAACGCTGATTGAAGAGCAATCAGCTCAAATAGATGCAATAGGAAACCTGCTTAAGACATAGGAGCAGAATTAGGCCATTCAGCCCATTGAGACTGCTCCACCATTCCATCATGGCTAATTTATTATCCCTCACAACCCCATTCCCCTGCCTTCACCCTGTAACCTTTAAAACCCTTACTAATCAAGAATCCATCAACCTTTGTTTTTAAATATACCCAATGATTTGGCCTCCACAGCCATCTATGGCAACGAATTCCAGATTTACCACCCTCTGGCTAAAGAAAATTCTCCTCACCTCTGTTCTAAAGGGACTCCCTTGTATTCTGAAGTTGTGCCCGCTGATCCAAGACTCTAAAATAGGAAACATCCTCTCTACGTTCACTCTATCTTGGCATGTCAATATTCAACAGGCTTGAGATCCAACATCACTCTTCTGAACTCCAGTGAGTACAGGCCCAGATCCATCAAAACTCCTCATGTTAACTCCTCCCTTCCTAGCTGCCTGACCTGCTGAGTTCCTCCAGCAGTTTTTGCCTTTGGAATATGGATTCAACCCGAGATTGGCAATGGAAGAAAATTTTATCTACATCGGTAAAAACAGAGACGGGACACCCATATAAAGATGCACCTACAGCAGCAACAACGGTATCAGACCCCGCTTGGGAAGAAATCTAATGGATGCATAAATCTACCAGCCAATTGATAATAAATCCTCTTGAGGCAACATCCTGATTCTAACATTCTCCTCAATGAATTTCCTCCAAGTTCCCATTCCTTCCCATCCCTGAATCTTCTTCCAGCCCAAATCCACAATGTTTTGCATTCCCACAACTGTAGCCTCTCCTGCATTCCAGAATTTAATTAATCCATCTTTGGGGAATGTAAAGAGCAAACACCAGGAAATCTGCAGATGCTGTAAATTCAAACAACACACACAAAATGCTGGTGGAACACAGCAGGCCAGGCAGCATCTATAAGGAGAAGCACTGTTGACATTTCGGGCCGAGACCCTTCGTCAGGAATGTCTCTCGTTTAGCTACTGCAGTCCTGCACGCTGGAACAATATATCCGAATTATTCAATTTTTCTCTCAAACTTTAATTCTCTTTTCTGCTTCTCGTGCCTCTCTCTTTCCCTTCCCTCTTCCCCACTCACTTTCTCTCCCCTTCCTCAACCCTGCCGAACCTCCTCCCTTCTTCTCCTTTCCCTTTCTTTTGGGATTCTTCCTTCATGTTTTTGGTCACCTGGCTCAGCATCTCCACAAACAGCTCTTCTGCACAACACACCTGCAACGGACTTCCAGATGCTGATGAAGCTTCTGTTTGAGAGCAAGCTGCATCACTCAACATGGAGATATAAATCAACTGTCAGAGCTGATTCAGTACAGGGTAGAGAAAAAAAAAGCAACTGATCACATTTATGCAATCCAGGAGGGATGACTCAAACTAAATTTCTGACACTGAAGAGCAAACATCTATCGTAAATTCACAAGAGCATTTCAATTAATTCTGCTATGTGACAGCTCAAAATTTGCCATGTCTCACAAATTTTCCAGGATCTAACAGCTCTGTTCCGAAACAAATTCTCCACTCTGCCCCAGGATCTATGCGCTTGGAATAACCACATCTTGCCTGCACTGAGTGATATAAAGTGATACAAGGTGATGTCACACCGCAACACTTGCACAGTTCACTTCCCAACCTGCGATTTTTTTTTTCCCGGAACAACGTCTTTACCACGGCTTGGTGACAGAAATGAAACCACTTCCACCAGAGACGGATCGGGTGCTGCATTCGCCTGCATCAGTGTTAAAATCCAGGGCTGGCGCAAGGCGAGGCTGCTCAGGACCAGAAATGACACTTGGGCTCATCTCAGTCTCGGCGTGGCTTAATTGCTTTCAGCTGCCAGGCTGGCGAGTGTATGTCTGCTCTTTAATAAATTTATTCAGGCACATCAGCCATCAGTTGTCTCCCATCGCTAACTGACCCCAAACGTGGGGCCTGTTAGGTAGTTTGCAGAGGGACATGAAAAGTCAGCCAGGGTCGGTGGCCACATCGAGCAACACCCTTTTCCTGAGGAGAATTACGGGGAAGACAGATCTTGAGGACCATCCCAATCTTCATGATCATTGTCACTTTGGTTGTCAGTTTAAAATCCAGATTATTGCCACCTTTACAGGTCAAAGGGTCAGGGAGCGTCCAGTAACTCCCCTGTTGCACTTTTGTAATTATACGTGTGTCAGCATATTTTGGAGGGAGAGAGAGAGAGTGAGAGTGAGTGTGGCGGAGAAAACAGGAAAAGAATCAGAGTTAGGTTTAATATCACTGGCATTTGTTGTGAAGTTTGTTGTTTTATAGCAGCAGTAGAATGCAAAAACACAGTCATAAAAGACAGGAATTACAATAAGTATATATTAAAAAATTTAAAAAGAGAGGGGAAAAATACTGAGGAAATGTTCATGGGTTCATTGTCCATTCAGAAATCTGATGGCAGAGGGGAAGAAGCTGTTGGCGAAACATTGAGTGTGCATCTTCAGGCTCCTGTACCTCCTCACTAAATGGTAACAATGAGAAGAGGGCATGTCCTGGGTGATGGGGGTCCTTATGGAGGGCACCTTTTAAAGGTGCCCTGGATTCTAGAGGAGCTACTGTCCGTGACGGAGCTGGCTGAGTGTACAACTTTCTGCAGCTTTTTCCAATCCAGTGCAATGGTCCCTCCATACCAGACAGTGATGCAACCAGTCAGAATGTTCTCCGTGGTACATCTGTAGAAAATTGTGAGTGTCTTTCATGCCATTTTAATAAAATATACCCAGTGCTGGGCCTTCTTTGTAATTGCATCAATATGTTGGTCCAGGGATGGATCTTCAGAGATGTTGACACCCAGGAACTTGAAACTGCTCACCTTTTCCATTTTTGATCCCTTATGAGGACTGATACGTGTTCCCTCGACCTACTCTTTCTGAAGTCAATAAACAATTATTTATTTTTACTGAGGTTGATTGCAAGGTTGTTGCTGCAACACGAGTCAACCAGTTGATGTACCTCAATGTTTACGCCAATCATCATCATCATCTAAGCTTCTGCCAGCAATAAATATTGTCATTTCATTGGCAAATGTAGAGATGGCTTTTGAGCAGTGCCCAGCTCAAACTGTGCCATGAGAGAGTAGGGCAGAGGGTAAGCACACTTCCCAGAGGTGTGCCAGTGTTGATTGTCAGCGAGGAGGAGATGTTACTTACAATCCACACAGATCGTGCCTCCCAGTGAGGAGGTCAGAGGTCAAAATTCAGAGTGTGGTACAGAGGCCCAGGATCTGGAGCTTTTTGATTAGAACTGAGGATATGATTGTATTGAACACAGTAAACAGCAGCCTTAAGTATTACTATTAAAAAAATGAGAAAGAAGATTGCAGAAAGATGGCAGAAAAGTAAAAATACACTTAGTAGCCACTTTATCAGGTACACCTGTATACAAATATCATTGTCTGATGAGATTTGGCCCCAACTCAATGCATAAAAGCATGCAAAAATGGTCCAGTGTTTCCGTTGTCATTCAAACCAAACATTATATTAGGGAGGTAAGGTGATCTCAGTGATTTTAACTGTGGAATGATTGTTGGTGCCAGATAGGGTGGTTTGAGTATCTCAGAAACTGCTAATCTCAGTTTATCGAGAATGATGCAATAAGCAATCAAACATCCAGTGAGCAGCAGCAGTTTTGTGGGTGAAAATGCTTTGTTCATGAGAAAGGCACAGGGAGAAAGACCAAAATGTTTCAAGCTGACAGGAATTTGGCGGTAATTCAAATAAGCATGTGTCACAACAGTGCTGTGAGGAAGAAAACACGCTGAACCTTCAAATGGATGAGCTACAGCAGCAGAAGACCAGGAACATACACTCTTAGTTATAAGAGGTACCTAATGAAGTGGCCACTGAGTGTAGACAGAAACTTTGTTGAAAGCTTGAGGATGGGACGTCAGAGCAAGTCGTTTACACAGGAAGCAGGGGGTGTGTGGAATACTCTGTCAGGATTGCTGGTAGAGGCAAATACATTCGGGGTACTCAGGTAAGCACATGGATGATAGAAAAATGGAAGGCTATGTAGGATTGACCTTGGAGTAGGCTAAAAGCTTAACACAACATCATGGACTGAAAGGCTTGTAACGTTCTGTATAAGCTTGTGTCTGTGAAAACACGGACACAAGGGAAACAAGAGCCATGAACTCCAGATTGGAGATTAGTGCCAACATTCTGGTTGATGTGAGCCTACAGATATATTAGAGTGCCTCTGCCCTCTCCCAGCAGAGTCTGTGTTAGCAAGCACCTATCCCTCACGTACAGAGTGAGCTGTCGAACGGGTGATCGTGAAGCTGGTAAAATGCATGCAGCAGATGGAGAGGAAGAAACTTTGAGAAGAAGAAAACTGATGAATGCCTTTCATGGCAGTCAACGAATTACAAGGACTGAGGTCAAATGGCTGCACTTTCCTGCAAACATGATCAAAAATAGAAGCCCTGCTTGCTTCCTTCCAAATACCTTCACCCAAGAAACACACTTTATCTATGTACTCATTCTGAGGAAATTAGACAGCAAAATAGTAGATGTGGTTTCTTTTCAAATCTGGCAACCATTGTCAGCCCCAGTTTGAAAAGCTACTCAGTGGTGAGATTTGCTTTTTTAAAAAAAGAGACGTAGCACTGAACTCCTAACTCTGATGCCCCGAGCTGTAATAGCATCACGGTGACTGCTACACTCCCTTATATACTTGATTGAGAAGGATTTCGAACTATGAACCATTCCTTCAAGAAAACACGATCCTTAAAAGACAATTAGATGTTGTGGATGAAATGGAGATCTCCAGTGTGACCAAGATCAGCAAACTGAACATGGCATCTACTGAAGAACCTCAACAAACACCCTTCTGAGGGTTCCCGATTATGCTGAAGAGTCAATAACCAAAGATTCATTTCTCAGGCTGAAGCTATGCTATGCAAAATGGCACCACGTCCATCTTTAAAATGCTTGGCAGGAACTTCCACCCTGACTCTTGTAACAGGAATTTTCATTCAGATTGACAACAGCAAATACGTCTGCACTACTTAAAGCTGATTTATATTTGTGAGTCGCATTGATGCCGTAGGTAACGTGTACCCTATGCCGTAGGGTGACGTGCACCTCTCCAGAAAAGTTACTCACGCGTCGCGGCAACGCAGACCGCAACAACTGTGATTGGTCTGCTTGGTAGCATCGCATTTCCTCCTACGCAATTCCGGTTGCTTCTCCGCCATGTCCGTAGGCTGTGCACACACCGATGTCAAATAGATGAACCAAATCGTCAAATCTACCTGCCGACATGCGAAAATGTTTGAAGTGCATTTCCTCATCCACGTCTCTCATGAAGAAACTCAACACAGTGACATAGAAACCCCACCGCCAACTAGCGTTTTGGCGCACACCAACGCATGCTCGGGGTTACAGCGTAGGCTGCGGCATAGTCCACACACACAAGTATAAGCCAGCCTTTATGGGCATGAAGCTCACTTTTCTCACTCAGCTCCTTGGCCTCAGGGCCACTCCCAGTAACTGCTGTTGACGTCCGCAACCTCTCAGCTTGCTGCTTGCTTCAGGGAGCTCACACGAGCTCCTTTCTCAAAGAAAGAGGGCTGTACCCTTACTCTTCAGCCCATAGGAGTAAGAATTTGCTCCTATTTCAAGTTTCCCAAAAGTGTGGATGTTCATGCACTGCTGATGTGATACTATTCCTTTGAAAGATCTCGCTCCCAAACTTCTGTCATAGCCTGCAACAGTCCCCCTAGCTCCTGTGTGTGAAGAACAAGCCCCCAGTGGCTAATATTCTCCACCAGTCTATCCAGGTCCCACAAGAGCCCTCTAACCCTTCTCCACCCATTATTACAGAATTCCTTTTTTGAAGTAGCAACACTTTCCAGTCACATGAAGAGTGCTACTTTGATAGTACACATGTTCACATGAGGGGGCTCAGTTCAACAGAGAAGAGGAAGATAATAGTGATGCACATTTACCCTCAGGCAATAAAGCAACACTGTTCTGGGAACCCCACAACAGAAGATGATCATGGGGCTACTAAAACCAGTATTAGGTTGACATTCTGCTGAGTTAGTGCTCGTGCAAAATAGGAGAAGGACTTCAAGGATAAATTTGTCCTCATTAGCTTCTCAAATTCAGTAACAAGCCCCAGAGGAGGCAACAGCAAATTCACTCAGCGGATTTCTTTTTACTTTCAAATGACGGGGAAAAAAGGATGAAAAATTGCATGCTAGGCACAGATTCCCCAATTAGCGTTTACCACAGCAGAAAGTAACAACACTGAGAGGACATGGAAGTAATGAACTCCATGAATTCGAATCACTGAAATCTCTCAATGATAAACATTACTGCAGTACCACTCCTGCTTTCAAATTGGGATTAATAAAATCTTAGAGGATATTTTTATTTTACTAGTAACGGAATCCACTCGAAACAATTGGGCAGAACCCATTCAATAATCCCTTTACCAGGTTCAATTGCCTGATTTTGCCATTCATCTTGATAAATTTGTAATGACTTGATTAGTGCAAGGTTGTACATAACTGAAAACCAGATTATAATTACTTCAAAGTCATTCTTAATTCTCGTCTGCAAATACATTCACAAAGGCTTTGCTGGAGTGAAAAGGAAGGGAGTGTCTTCATGGATGTCCTCTTTTATCTTTTGACCTTTGTCTTTAGGACCATGGATGTCTCTCCGCTTAGTCCACTCTCTGCAAATACACAGTCATCCATAACTGTTTTCTCTTGCACGGTTCTAAGGCTCAAAGGCTCACTTATAATCAAACTGCACAACTCTGAAACTTTTCTTCTCATGGTCCAATCACTCTTGACCTCACTTGCATCAGGTAACACTGCAATTCTCATCCTTATTTCCAAAGCCTTTGTGACCTTTGCCCTGAAGGTCACTTGTGCTGGCGTCATTCTGGCTTCACAATCGCTCTCAGATTAAGCAGTTCCCAAAGTCAGCCATTCCAGCATCCAACAATGCCGAGACTCCAGAATTCACCCCTTAAATCTCACTACTTCTCCTTTAGGATAGTTCTTAAAACCTGTTTCCTAGTGTTAGTGGAAGCTATTGCCAAATGAAACATTACCCCACTCCAGTTACAGTCTGCTATTCCGCCATTTGAATAATCTGCAGAGAAACTCAGTGGGTCAAGTGGTGTTTGTGGAAGGAGGGGCTATAGGAATTGGTGGTGTTTTCAGTGGTAAGCCTACAAACAGGACGTCCTCCAACAGACAGCTTGTTGCTCCAGATTCCATCAACTGTCTTCAATTGTGTCTCCAAGCTGCTATTTTACCAAATCAGGACTTTCCGATATCACCACCCTTCCTCCCACTTCCATCCCCTCACTTTTCAACATCTGCTTTACGTCCATATGAACAAACAAGCAATGGAGGGGGAGGGGACGGTGAGACATAGGGCAGTCAGAAGACACGATGGGGAGGAGAGAAGGGTGCGGGCGGGAGACACGGGGAGGAGAGAAGGGAGCGGGCGGGAGACACGGGGAGGAGAGCAGGGAGCGGGCGGGAGACACGGGGGTGAAAGGGGAGTGGGTGGGAGACACGGGGAGGAGAGAAGGGAGCGGGTGGGAGACATGGGGAGGAGAGAAGGGAGCAGGCGGGAGACACGGGGAGGAGAGCAGGGAGCGGGCAGGAGACATGGGGGTGAAAGGGGAGTGGGCGGGAGACACGGGGAGGAGAGAAAGGAGCGGGCGGGGGACACGGGGGAGAAAGGGGAGTGGGCGGGAGACATGGGGAGGAGAGAAGGGAGCGGGCGGGGGACACTGGGGGAGAAAGGGGAGTGGGTGGTTGACGCGGGGAGGAGAGAAGGGAGTGGGCGGGAGACGGGGGGAGAAAGGGGAGTGGGTGGGAGACACGGGGAGGAGAGAAGGGAGTGGGTGGGAGACACAGGAGAAAAGGGAGCGGGCGGGAGACACGGGGAGGAGAGAAGGGGAGCGGGCGGGAGACACTGAAGAAGGGGAGTGGGGAGAATTGTGCAACTGCTGCCCAAAGCCAATAAATGCAAGCAGGACCAAGGACTTATCTACTGTACAACACTTGTCTTATGCCAGGTGCTCAGTGGAATTGAGGATCCACCTTAACTAAACTCCACTCCTAGCGGTGTGGTGAAAGGTTGGAATTGGATGCGGAGGAGAAGAAAGAGACTGATTTGGATTCTAGCTCTGGAACAGACACTTTCCAGTGGATTCCACTCCAGTGAATTTAAACACCCTCGAGAGCTCTTCGTAAGGGATAATTGAGATGCTGCCATTTCCCATTGAAAGTGACTAAAAATTATTGATCATTAAACGACTGCTGTTTATAGTGAAGGAACTGGTTAGCACAACACACTACAGTACAGGTGACCCGGGTTCAACTCCCGCCGCTGCCTTAGGAAGTTTGTACGTTCTCCCCGTTACTGCGTGGATTTCCTCCGAGTGCTCCAGTTTCCTCCCACAATCCAATAATGTATAAATTATAGGTTAATTGGTCACTGTAAATTGTCCCTTGATTAGGTTAGGATTAAATCGGAGGATTTTTGCCGGCTTGGCTTGAATGGCTGGAGGGGCCTGTTCCACGCTGTATCTCAATAAATAAATAACAAAAAAAAACCTCGTGATAAAGCAACAACAACAAAACAAGCTTGTACACAGTCCTCTAATCTCAGAACAGGCCATCTTCTGCTTACAAGCTCCAGCAGAACTGTGGGTATGCAGACATTGGGCCTTCAACTTCCCCAGCAAAACCTAAGAAAATCGCTGACCCAGGGCTTCACCCATCAGGCATCAACTTTTGGACTTCTAGTTGACCTTCAGACTTCAATCTAGACTTCTGATTGACCTTTGGGCTTTGATCGTTGGTAGCGACCCAACACTCACCGATGATGATGATGACGGCGACAACAACTGAGGGCCCTGGAAGAGGAACAGATCTCTAGCCTCAAGCGCCAGACTCACCAGCGACTGGACCCAAACACTAGGCCTCAAACTCCAGTCCCGATGATTCGCATACCAGGACGGGGGTGGGGTATCTTCACTCATACCTCCTGCTCACACGGAACCCAATCTCAGAAATTAACAGCCAATAACCCTTCTGTGTCATAACTGCAATGGTAGAATAACAAAACGATTGGACCAGTGCAAAAGTTTGATGCTTTCCAATTAATTTATGCTAAGACTTTATCTATTTGGCTCTAGGTTATCTGACAGGTTTTAAATATTCAAGTACTTTTAAGAATTCCTACTGTTTCAAGTTTCTCATTCAGACTGCAATGCTTCTGCTCCCTGTGGCATCACCCTCAGGTGCTCTGTCTTCTGATAAAATTAATCTGCTTGACAACAGAATGGATGTTAAAAGAGGGAATTCATCTGCCTAGGTTTCACTGAACTGAATTTTGAACAAGGACCAACACAATCCAAGCTGCAGTCTTGTGGAGCATTATGAGATAGAACCAGCAGACTTTCCTTACTCCATCAAGAAAGACACTGTGTGTTTCTTCATAGCCAGCATTCCCTGAAATACATCTTCGTCTAATTTATAAAAAGCAGTAAAGTACATCTTAATTAGAAGGAACATACTTTGGGCTTGACTGTGAGTCAACGTCCACTGACATTCCAGTTTTGATAACTGGTGCTCACCAGCAGCTTCGGGGAGGCACTCAGTAGCACAGTGGGTTGTGAGAGCTCTCTGCCAATTTCCACACTCAGGCAGCACCCCACTGCCACCACGCAGGTCATGGAAATTCACCTTTCTAGACTTAATTAAATTAGCTCTCACAGAATTTGTGGAATAAAGGACAGAGAGGGGAGGGATGGGTGAGAGGGGAGAGGGTGGGGAGGTGCGATTTATGCCACTACCCCACTTTGCGTCTTTTTGTGCCACTCACTGAGCTTGCTCTAATTCCCATCATGCACCGCTTGTCAGCCAAGAATGCGGCACGTCATCGCACACCTTGGAAATACCGCTCAGACTCAAGGGTTGTGGGGAAAATAAGACGTCAATAAACCAATTCACAAAAATATCGCATTTAGAGGCACTTCCCTTTAATAATATTTGTTTTAAATCAAACACAAACAGGTGAGAATTACAACCTGGGGCAAGAGATCTAAATTTACCAGGAATGCTTTCACACTAAGACTCAATGGATCCTGAAACCTTATGCCACAAACAGCAAGCAAGCATAGATCAATACATTGAAAAAAGGAATACAAAAATAAGGCATCTCCTGTAAATGTGTTTACCACAGGTTCTACGATAAAGAGCTGACCATCCTAATTCTGAGCTGTTATTTTTATGATAGCCATTCTGAAGCAAAAAAAAAGGATTCTGCTTTAGAATGAAGTACACTAGCAACCTCTAAAGAACTGTTTGTTCAGTCAGCACTGTTGTGGTCACAGATTCTGAGCTGAGGTCATCAAGTCACACGAGCATACAGCATCAGATCGGAACTTATAGCTACAAATTTCAGCACATTTCTGATGGTTCAGAGGGAAAAAAAAATCACTGTTTTATTTTCCAGTCTAAACCTACGGAGGATAAAGTGCTTATCGCTGAAGTGAGAAGCAGTAGGGTCAGGAAGTCAGTTTATTTTTGAGCTACAAAGTAAATTTAGTATTTTTCTCTCCCTGGACTTCAGCTTGTTCGCATGTACTTTAAATTCCTACAGGGACACAAAAGCAAGCATAAAAGACTGGGCACCTCAGGAAGGTCAGTGATATAAATTAATCTTTAGTACTTTAGATAATTATTGTCAGGTTGAAGCAGCTGTGGGACAAAGCTGCAAATTGTGCCGGGGACGATTTAACTTCAAATTGTAATATGCTGCAAAAAGAGAGACTGAATAAAATTCCCCTAGACTGCACCAAATAGAAGACATCTAAAAGGGTGGAATTCAAGTAATTTAAAATGTCTGAATAACTGATCTGTGAGATGAACACAAGGTGGTGTAAGATTAGGGTAATTTTATAATAGCTTTAGAAAATTGCAGCACTCAATCCCCAGACAGGATTAATTAGCTCCATTTGCACTACTGGCTGAAGACTTAGAGGGCAGAGTGCTACCGTATCTGCTTCCACATCATCTGTCATTGCAACACAGCTAATGAAATGGAGAGGCAAATCTCTACAAACCTCCGAGAGCAGTTTTCACAATTAAAACTTGCTGGTCTTGTGTTCCGGAAGTCAAAATAAGTAACTCTACTTCCCATTCCCGTTTCAACAAGTCAGTCCGTGGCCTCCTCTACTGCCGCGATGAAGCCACACTCAGGTTGGAGGAGCAACACCTTATATTCTCTCTGGGTGTCCTCCAACCTGGAGGCATGAACGTCGATTTCTTCCAGTAACTGGCCCCCACCTTCACCCTTCCCATTTCCCTCTCTCACCTTAACTCCTTACCTGCCTATCTCCTCTCCTTCCCTTTCTTCTGCACCCTCCTATCAGATTTCTCCTTCGCCAGCCCTGTATCTCTTTCACCAATCAACTTCCCAGCTCTTTACCTCACTCCTCCCCCTCTCCCGGTGTCACCTACCAGCTTGTACTTCTTCCTCCCCTCCCCCCCACCTAATTACTCTAACTTTTCATCTTTTTTTTTCCCCAGTCTCGACGAAGGGTCTCAGCCCAAAATGTCACCTGTTTACACATTTCCATAGATGCTGCCTGGCCTGCTGAGTACCTCCAGCATTTTGTGTACGATGCTTGGATTTCCAGCATCTGCAGATTTCTTCATCTTAAATGTTGATGCAGTTGGCTGCGAGCTCCTTAGAGTGCAGGTGCCAAGTCCTCAGTAACCTGCACCATCAGATGCATGGTTTATTGCACTTGCGAAATCTTCACCTCTTTGTACAGTCCATACAAGATCTATTTAAATGCACCTCTCAATACTCAGAGATGGCAGCCTTAGCAACACTCCAATGTCTTATGTAGTTGTTAATAAGGACAGAAGGAGGGCAGGAGACCGACAGACAGAAAGAGAGGAAGGAGGAGGAGAAAGAGGGGAAATGGGGAAAAAAAGAGAATGTAACAAAGACATGAATGAGAGAGGAACCATGGCTTGCCAAAAAACCAAAGACAATCATCATGCTTTTCCCTGGGATATGAGCAATGGATCTTTCTACATCCATTCAAGGCACGAGTCCGGGCAGAGGTTAAACACCTTGAGGGACTGTCTGCACTTCCAACAGCACTTGTCCTGACGTGAGATTTGTGGACAAGGTCCATGAGAGAAACATGGAGCCTTCTAACTCAGAGGTAAATGTGCTATCAAAATTGCCTGACAGATTTATTGGGATATTTTACTGCATTACAGGCACTACATAATTCCAACTACTGTTCTCTTCAGTAAAGAATGCTCTGCCACAGACTGCGGTGGAGGCAAAGTCCGTGCATATACTTAAGGCAGAAGTTGATCGTTTCCTGATCGGTCAGGGCATCGAAAGATATGGCGAGACATCAGGTGTATGAGGTAGAGTGGGATCTGGGATCAGCCATGATGGAATGGCTGAGCACATTCGATGGGCTGAATGGCCTAATGTTGCTACTGTGTCTAATGGTCTTATCATCAAGTGTGACCTACAGGCTGGCAGAGGAAAGGAGCACCTCACACCTCCTTTAATAGACATATATCAAATGCTTTGCGGGGTGGAGATGTTTTCAAATGTTAATAGTTGGTATTGCAATCCATTTCCATCAGTGGTAGCACAGAGGCACGGCACTCAACTCCAGAGACCCTGGTTCAACTGATTCTTTGCTGCTCCACGTGGAACATGCACTTTTTCCTTTTCGCTGTATGGGTTCCTTCCTTGGTTTCCTCATGCATGCCAAAGCCATCCGAGCACATTACTTAGTTAATATGTGGCACTCCTTGGTGAAAGAAGGGGAGTGGATAGGCAGATGAAAAAGATAAGATGTAGGCTGAAGGTGAAATCAGTAGAGGAAGGCTTTAGAGTGTCCACTTTATTAGGTACACCTGCACATTAATGCAAATATCTAATCAGCCAATCATATGGCAGCAAGTCAATGCATAAAAGCATGCAGACATGGTCAAGAAGTTCAGATGTTGATCAGAATGAGGAAGAAATTACTTTGATGGTGGAAAGATTGTTGGTGCCAGTAAGGGGGTTTGGGTATCTCAGAAATTGCCGATCTCCTGGGATTTTCATACACAACGGTCCTAGAGTTTACACGGAATGGTGCAAAAAATAAAAAAAACATCCAGTGAGCAGGCAGTTCTGTGGGCAAAAATGCCTTGTTAATGTCAAAGGGGAATGGCCAGACCGCTTCAAACTGACAGGAAGGCGACAGTAACTCAACTAGCCGCACATTACACCGGTCGTCGCTGAACGCACAACACTTTGAAACTTGGAGTGGATGGGCTGCAACAGCAGAAGGCAACAAATATACACTCAGTAGCCACTATCATATACAGGACTAAGTGGCTACTGAGAGTAGAATTGATAGGAGAAGTGATTACTCTGTTGGAAACCAGCATGGGCCAAATAGACTGCATTTAATTCATAACAAGTAAAACCATACAATCTATTTAATTGAAGAAAGAACACAAAAGCAGGAACCTTCATATTTGCAAATTATAAGGGATAAATCACTAATCAAAAGAAACCTTCTCAATTCTAATGCACATTTAGAGTATTATTACTAGACGTCCCACTCAAATATTTTCAACAATGTTATCAAGAAACTTCATAAATAAGATTTTGAAAACTTAATGAATCAAACCTATTTTATTGCCACTGGAAAAACAGCACTATTATACTTCACTTGTGTATTGAAGTTTAATTATGGATTTGTGGTACATCTCCCTGCAAATAAAAGGTACCAATTATCTTTCAAGCATCACAAAATATTTCCATGTTTTTCTTGCAGATCTCCCAAATCTGATCACAAAACCCTTTAGCGCATAATTGACAGCATATTATTTGAGATGGGCTGGACAGTCTGTGACTCACAGAAATCAAAATCTATTTAAGGAGCCAAGAAGCACAAACAACTTACCCCCATTTAAAATAGACCAATTTCTTCAGAAGAAAAAAAACCAGCAGAAGATAGTTATGAATAAAGGTTGCTTAGTAAAGTTGCTGAAAAAACTCTACACAGGTCATGACCAATTTGGAGAGCGGATCACTGGAGACAAATAAGGCGTCTGTGAGCAAATAAAGTATTCATGTAAAAATTAATCACAGCCACTGATAAATCTCTGACCAGCCTCAGTCCTGCTAAGGTGGCGGACATATTATTTGATAGATGATATCTTACTGTTTAGAATGGTGGGGAATACTGGTCTCTTGGGTTGAGGCAGTTGATGATGTGGATTTTGCCAAGGTTGGCAATTAGCCTGCAGAAGTTTCATCACCAGTCGAGGTGGACATCCTTGGTGCGCAGTTGGTGGTACCTGATTAGGCAAGCAAACACGAGCACTCCCAGAGAGAAACACCAACAACTGCGTACTGAGGATGTCACCTCAACTGGTGATGAAATGTCTGCAAACTAATTGCCAAGCTCGGCAAACACTGCAACATTGACTGCATTTACAAACTATATCTGGTGCAGATTTACTCAATTGGGCCAGATATCATTCATGGATCACAATATAAATCACAACTCACCCAGCCCATTTGAAGTGGTAACCCTCTGGATTATTTATTTTGACCTTAATTCAGGTGGACTGCCAAACCTATGCAAACGTCCCTCAACAACCCAACTGAAAGGCTTGCGGGTGGGCTCTTTGGCTACTGAAAACTATCCCTGATGAAGGAGGGAGGTGAGACTAGGGTGAAGTTGATCAGTATTATAGGGAAATAACTGGAAGAATGGGATTCTCCAAGAGCCAATATAGGATCAGCAGTGACAAGTGGCCCCATTTTATGTCATTAGGAAACACTAACACAACAAAAGGGCTCAAAATGAGCTACCTCAAGGCTACAGAGAGTAGAGGTGCATCACAGGTAAACCCCTCCCCAGCATTGAGCATATTAACATGGAACTCTGCAACAAGAAAGCACCTCACATTTTTTTTTTAAATATATCGTCTTTCTGTTTTTTGCACTATTTTAATCTGTTCAATATATGTATACTATATAAAGATTTACTTCCTTATTTATTGTTATTACTATTATTTTTTCTTCTTCTATATTATGTATTGCATTGAACTACTGCTGCTAAGTTAACAAATGTCACGTCACAGGCTGGGAATAATAAACCTGATTCTGATTCTAATTCTGAGAAGACAGCATCCATCATCAAAGACCATCTTTATCCAGGCTTTATCTTCTCGCTTCTACCACTGGGCAGGAAGTACGGAAGCCTTAGGTCCCGCACCACCAGGTTCAGCAATAGTTGCAGTGTCACTCTGCAACCATTACACTGCTGATTCAACATGAGTAGCTTCACACACCACTACTCTGAGCTGATTCTACAGTGTTTGACAGTCTTTATGTTTAAATTTTTTTGCAAAATTCCATTGTACTTTTCTCCTATAGATGCCTGCAAGAAAAGGAATGTCAGGGTAGTACGTGGCAACATATACATTCTAGATTATAAATTCATTTTGAACTCCACAGAAGCATAGAAAACCTACAGCACAATACAGGCCCTTCAGCCCACAAAGTTGTGCCGCACATGTCCCTACCTTAGAAATTACTAGGCTTACCCATAACCCTCTATTTTTCTAAGCTGCATGTACCTATCCAAAAGTCTCTTAAAAGACCCTATCATATCCGCCTCCACCACTGTCGCCGGCAGCCCATTCCACGCACTTACCACTCTCTGAGTAAAAAACTCACCCCTGACAACTCCTCTGTACCTACTCCCCAGCACCTTAAACCTGTGTCCTCTTGTGGCAACCTCTTCAGCCCTGGGAAAAAGCCTCTGACTATCCACACGATCAATGCCTCTCATCCTCTTATAAACCTCTATCAGGTCACCTCTTATTACAAGAACTTTTTTGAAAATACGGGTTCCTATACCCACATCAGCACCAGGTCTTCCACTGAAAATTAAAAGAGCCTTATCAAATTCAGAAGGTGTAATTAATAGTTCACTCTCATTGAGGTTGCCACAATATTAACAGAAGGTCAAACAGATATCCATAATGGGGTAAACCTGCAAGATCACTGCAGTTGTAAATAGCAGTTGTCTGCAAAACAGCTCTGGAAATGAAATGTCAGATGAATTTCACCCCAAGGGAAGAGGTAAGGACACTGTCTATCAATAATAAAGTTAAGACTTTCCCAACACAGAAAAGAACACAAAAAGGGCTAGAAGACAGAGAAGACTGTGTACATTCCTCCTCAGAAATAACTTCACCAGAGGATGGATATTGAGACACAAGATACCACAATCAAAGACCACTATATTAGGTACTTCTGCTCGTTAATGCAAATATCTAATCAGCAAGTCATGTGAAAACAGACCAATACATAAAAGCATGCAGAGATGGTCAGACCAAACAGCAGAATGGGGAAGAAATGTGACCCAAGTGACTTTGACCATGGAATGATTGTTGGTGCCAGACGGGGTGGTTTGAGTATCTCAGAAATTATTGATCTCCTGGGACATTCACACACAACAGTCTCGAGATTTTACTGAGAGTGGTCTAAAACACGAATAAAAGAAAAATCCAGTGAGTAGCAGTTCTGTGGGTGCAAACACCTTGCTAATCAGGGAGCTCACAGGAGAACAGCCAGACTCGTTCAAGGTGAGAGTAACTCAAATAACCACGCGTTACAACAGTGGTGCGCAGAAGAGCATCTCTGAATGCACAACGCATGCAGCCTTGAAGTGGATGGGCTACAGCAGAAGACCACGAACATACAGAAACACACTCTGTGGCTACTTTGATAGGTGCAGGAGGTACCTGATAAAGTGACCACTGAGTGTGTAACATTACCAGAATACAGCAGCAGAACGCCAAGAAGCCCATGTTGTTTCTCAGGTTATTAGTATCAGCAGCAACTGATAAGTATCACTCAAGTGGTTGAACAGATTCAGGGGAATGAGCGGCTGGGGAAAGTCTTTCATTAAATTAAAGCACAATCTATATAATTGGAATGATTAACCACTGCAATTAATGAGCAAACCCCTCGGCTTTATCTCTGCTTATTTGTTTTTGGGACAGAGCTATAAAAAGGTGATTATACAGCTTTAATACTCAAGAAGAGGTGCTTTTAATTAGTCACCTCGTTGCGATTTAACGTTGAAGAATTGCTTTCATTTACTGCATCCGAAGTTTAGCCAGAATGCACGAGGCAATAGGACTGAAGTGGTATTCTGATAAGAGGTTTTAATGAAGAATGATCCTTTGATAATTTGATCATAATCTTCAAGAATAACAACTCCACTCTTTCAGATTGCATTGTAGTACAACAGTGAACAAACAATAAAAATCATCCTGGCCCTTGCGTAGGGGTTGAGCCAGCACTTTTGACCCAAAATCAAGAGATGTGTCATTTAGAGGTCAGCAAGATAGTTTTCTAAACTATTCCGGTGATCTGACCGGATCCATCGTTAGCTGCCAGCTACTGCAATCTAGGCTGACGTTTGTTACTAAAAACAGAAATTGACCCCTGGACCTAGATCCTCAGCAGAGGGAAACAAAACTCCTTGTATCATCCATAATGGGCACAATGAGTGTAGAATGTTCACTCCGCTTTATTCAATGCAAAGCATGTCAAGAATACTATCATCGTCCCACTGGCAATTATCTGATATATACCATCACCTGAGACAAATTAAAAGGTCGTTTTTTTTTTGGTACAAATTGTACTTCAAAAGAGCCTGCACAAACTCAATGGACAAAATGGTCTCTTGTGATGCAAATCAAGAATTCTATATTGCACATGTGTTGGAAACAAACAGAAGTTGCTTTTCACGAGGAAATTTGCAGATGCTGGAAATTCAAGCAACACAAACAAAATACTGGTGGAATGCAGCATCTATAGGGAGAAGCTGCTTTTCTTTCTGTCCCTCTCCCCATAGTATATGGTTCAGCACAGCAACAAAACACTTCAAATGTGTTGTTGAGTGCTTCTATGGTCTTTCTTTCCGATGTGTTTTTATTTTATTTCTTTATTAAATATGTGAAGTATGTGAGATGTTATATCTCCTTTCCTTTGATGATTGTGAAAAACATGAGGACATGTTTCACTATTTAGTATGTAAAATCCAATAAAATATTGTTTAAAAAAACTTTAAAAGCATTGGCTGCAAGATAGGGGTGCAATTCCTGCCACTGTCTGTAAGGAGTTTGCTTGTACTCCTTGTGATGGAGTGGGTTTCCTCCAGGTGCTCCACTTTCCTACCATATTCCAAAGATGTACAGGTAGGGGTGAGTAAGTTGTGGCCACGCCAGGTTAGTATCAGAAGCTTGGCAACATTGGCGGGCTGCCCAACATAATCCTCATTGAGTTAATTTGACACAAACACAGCATGTCACTGTATGTTTCAATGTACACGTGACAAATAAGGCCGATCTTTACATTTATTTATCGATGTTTCTGTCCCTTTTTGCTTCCCTTTGTGTTTGTCTTCACGTTCGTACAGGTGCGGGAGAACTCCAAAACGTAAGTAAATGATTAGCAGTAGGGACAGTCCAGCACTGGGCATAACCAAATGGGGAAATGGGACCACTGGGGTCTAACA
Organism: Hypanus sabinus; assembly: GCF_030144855.1. Lineage (NCBI taxonomy): Eukaryota > Metazoa > Chordata > Chondrichthyes > Myliobatiformes > Dasyatidae > Hypanus > Hypanus sabinus. The sequence continues at coordinate 20,276,205 of NC_082706.1, forward strand.
AAGTGCCCATGAGTGAAGCATGGCATTCTCAGCAGACATAATTGACAGAATACACTGAGAGGGTAAATAACCTGTACACAGAGAAACACAATTTTCTGCACATGCACTTTTTCCAGTCATCTCCAGCGGTACAATTCCCAATTGATCTGCTTGAAAGCTTTCCTATTGTCCCTTAAGAGGGGTATCAAAAGTTCAAAATAAATCTACTATCAGAGTACAGATATGTCACCATATACAACCTTGAGATCCATTTTCTTGCAGGTGTACCCAATAAATCCAAATTGCCAGAATAGAATCAATGAAAGACTGCACCAACAGGATGGACTACCAGTGTGCAATGACAAAAAGCTGTGCAAATACACAAGGGAAAAATAATAACAATAAATAAAAATAAGTACCGAGAACATGAGATGAAGAGTCTTTGAAAGTGAGTACATTGGCTGTGGAAAGATGACAATGATGGAGCAAGTCAAGTTATTCGCTTTCTTTCAAGAGTCTGATGGTTGAGGGGTAGTACCTGTTCTTGAACCTGGTGGTGTGGGACTTGAGGCTCCTGTAAGTACTTCCCTCAATTGCAGGACTCTGCAGAGAGTGGTGCGGACAACCCCGCACATCTGTAGATGTGAACTTCCCACTATACGGGAAACTTACAAAGACAGGCGTGTAAAAGGGGCCCAAAGGATCATTGGGGACCCGAGTCACCCCAACTGCAAATGGTTCCAGCTGCTACCATCTAGAAAGTGATACTGCAGCATAAAATCCAGGACCAACAGGGTCGGGGACAACTTCTTCCACCAGGCAATCAGACCGATTAATTCACGCTGATACTGTTGTATTTATATATCATATTGACTGCCCTGTTGTACATGCTGTTTATTATAAATTACTATAATTGCACATTTAAATGCAGATGTAAAGCAAAGGTTTTTACTCCTCATGTAAATAATAAAGTCAGTTCAATTTAATTCCTGACTGTAGCAGCAAAAAGGGTGGAGCTTTCCCTGCAATGGCACCCAGTGTAGATGTGCTCAGTGGTTGGCAGGGCTTTACCCATGACGAAGTGTGCATATCCACTATGTTTTCTAGGATTTTCTGTTCAAGGACATTGGTGCTTCCACAGCAGGCCATGGTGCAACCAGTCAATATATTCTCTACCTCACATCTATACAAGTTTGTCAAAGTTTTAGATGACATGCCAAATCTTCACAAACTTCTATGAAAGTAGAGGCATTGGCATGCTTTCTTCATAATTGCACTAACATGCTGGGCAAAGGATGGGTTCTCCAAAATTATAACACCAAGAATTTAAAGTTGCTGACCCTCTCCACCTCTGATCCCTTGATGAGGACTGGCTCCTGAAGTTATTAAGCTCCTTGGTCTTGTTGACTTTGAGTGAGAGGTTATTGTGGCACATTTAGATGGAGATTTTTACTCCTTATGTATGTGAAGGATGCAAGAAATAAAGTCAATTCAATTCAGTTCAGTCAGACAGATTTTCAATCACGTTCTATATGCTGATTGATCACCACCTGTGAGCTGGCCTATAAGAATGATGTTATCAGGAAACATAAATAAGGCATTGGAGCTGAGCTTAGCTACACAGTCATAAACGTAAAGCAAGCAGAGCAGGGAGCTAAGCACGCAGTCTTTTGATAAACCTATGCTGATGAAGATCATGGAGGAAATGCTGTTGCCAATCTGAGTTGAGTGGTGTCTGCCAAAGAGCGTTCAAGGATCCAAACGCAAATGGAGATAAGGATACCAAGGTATCAAAGATTGTTGATTAGTTTTGAGGTGATGAGAGTATTGAATGCTGAACTGTAGTTGATAAAAGAGCATCCTGATGTATGCGTCTTAGCTGTCAGGATGTTCCAGGATTGAGTGAAGAGCTAATGAGGTAGCATCTGCTGTGAGATGGCAAGAAGTCTTAGGTTTAAGCGCAATTAGAAGGAGTGCGAAGAGGGATTTGAGGTTTTTTTTTGAAAGGTAAGCAGAAAATAGACATCTGGAATGCACAAGAGGTGGTAGTGGAATTAGACATCAGAGCTACATATCAGAATCAGGTTTAATATGTCAGGAACTCTGTTGACTTTCCAGCAGCAGTGCAATGCAATACATAATCGAGGGAAAAAAACTGAATTATTGTAAATATATATATATATATATATACTTAAATAGCTAAATTAAATAAGTAGACCAAAAATAAAAATAAGGAAGGTAGTGTTCCTGGGTTCAATGTCCATTCAGAAATCAGATGGCAGAGAAGAAGAAGCTGCTCCAAATTCATTGACTGCGTACCTTCAGGCTCCTGAAACTCCTTCCTGATGGTAGCAGTGAGAAGAGGGCATGTCCTAGGTGTTGGGGGTCCTTTATGATGGACGCTGCCTTTCTGAGGCACTGCTCCTTGAAGATGTCCTGGATGCCACAGAGACTGGTGCCCATGATGGAGCTGACTAAGTTTACAACTCTCTGCAGCTTCTTTCAATCCTGTGTAGTGGCTCACCACACTCCCCCCCCTCCCCCCCATACCAGACAGTGATGCCCTGACTGGCACAAACTTAAGAGTGCCTTTTGTGACATACCAAATCTCCTCAAGCACCTAATGAAATGCAGCCACTGTCATGCCTCCTTTTTAGCTGTATCAGTATGTTAGACACATTTAGAGAGTCAATTGAATAGGCAAAATGAGGAAGGACCAGAAGCTCATGCAGATCAGTGGGACTTGTGTAAAGCTTGGTACGGTGGGCAAAATGGTCTACTTCTGTGCGATACAATTCTGTGGCTGATGTAAATCTCAAAGTGCAGAATTACCCCACTGCAGAAAGAACCCACCCTCCAAGAGGACCACAACTTCGTCGAGGTTTGGAGGTCTGTGTGCCTCTCTGACCCGGCTGGTGTCAGGGCTTTATGCTATGGCTTTTTGTGGGGTCACCCATGCCAAAGAGGTCAAAAGCTAGAGTGCTCCAGGTCCTCCAGGTTCAGGGGTCAGCCCGGCATGGGGTGGGGGGGGGGGGGTGGTTGATGTCTTTTCTATTAATGGCTCCGTGGTTTTTCTCTATTTCATGGCTATCTGGGAAAGACGAATCTCGGCGTTGTATTCTGTGTGAATACTTTGATAATAAATTGAATCTTTGAAAATTGTTAGGGAAACAGCAATGAAGAATCGTTCTCCATCCGAATGTGATGGTATCCCTGAGTCCCCACCCAGAACTTGCTTGACTGACAATAGTGAAAACTGAGAGGAAGCTACAGAGTGATGAAGGAAGCCCTGAACAAATGCCAGTGGCGTAACAGGCAGTAAGTAAGTAAGTAGAAAGATCGAACACTGGAAACAGTACACAGCAACAGGAGCTAACTCCTCCAAATCCCGTAACCCTGTATTCCTCACTTCCCCAAATAATCATAAATTCATCAACTTCTGCCGTGAATATATTCAGTGGTCATATCTCCACAACCATCTCTGATACAAATAATCAAAAGATTCACTGGTTATTTTTTTTTCCCCTTTACTTCTCTGTCCTGAATGGCCAGCTGCTTATTTTCAGACTGGCTCCTGCTTTTAGAGTAGTGTTTCCCAACCTGGGGTCCACGGACCCCTTGCTTAATGGTATTGGTCTATGGCACAAAAAAAAAAGTCAGCAGCACCTGATTTCGACACTCCACCCCATGGAAACCATTCCTGATTTCACCCTGTCAGGACCATCAACATTGTGTGTGCTTCAGTGTGATCACATCACATCTTTCTAACTCAGGCCTGGACTGGTTAGCCTCTCATCAGAAGCCAATCACCTCAAACCAGGAATCAATCTGGAGAACCCACACAGCATTCTCACTATTCCTTGGGAATGGTGTGCAGACTTAGATTTAACAGGTGCAAATCCCAACAGGATTTGATATAACTGTGGGAGGGCATTTTAATCACCTACTCAAATCCCCTTGTAACAAGGAGCTGACATATCACACAAAATGCTTGAGGAACTCAGCAGATCACACAGTACATGTTGTCTGACCCGCTGAGTTCCTCCAGCATTTTGTGCGCGTTACTCTGGATTTCCAGCAATTGCTGAACCTCTTGTGTTTGTGCCAATGATTCATTTGCCTTTCTAATTGCTTTCGGAACCAACAGACAAGTGCTTAGGACTTTAGGACTGTAGATGGGTACGACATGGAAACAGGCCCTTTAGCCCACTGAGTCTGTGCTAACCCAATCTTCTGCCCAGTCCCATCTACCTACAACCGGACTATAGACCACCTTATCTCTCTCATCCACGTACCCGTCCAAACTTGAACCTACATCTACCATTTCTGCTGGCAGTTCATTCCACACTCACATCACCCTCCGAGTGAACAAGCTCACCCACCCTCAGATGAACAGATTTTCCAAGCTTTTAGATGCTGCTTTGTCAATACTCCAAAGCACTTAAAGATTCAAAGTACATTTATTATCAAAGTTTCATGCAGTATACCACCATGAAATTCATCTGCACCACAGCCAGCCATGAAACAGGAGAAATGGAACCAACCCATTCAAAGAAAGATATCAAACACTGAACACCCCTTCCACATACACACACACACGCACGCACATCACTTTAAGATGCTGCACAATAACATTTCAGAAAAAGCCAGTAAGTTTAAAGGAAATATAGGAAGCATGGCCCCAGACAGTAGATGCGAGGCAGTCATCCCTTGGCAAGACATGCTGAGCTAGTGGGACTTCCAAATGCTCAGATAGCAAATTACCAGAGTTTTATCCATCCTTCAGTCAACATGATGCCTTCATACTTTACCCAACTACATTCCAGCTGTCTCATCTTCATGCCAACACAGCAGGACTGTTTTTTATTCCCACTCTCCATTTTATAGCCACTGACTAATCCTCACTCTGCACCAGTATATTACCCACAATCTTACAATGCTTGCTACGTGGGGGTTAATTTATCTGTCAGTTGACTGGCCCACTTGAAGGATGCAGCAGCTCTTTCCCATCGGTTGCCTTGTATGCCACGGGACCGGTGTCTTGTTTCAGTCACCTCAGGAGTACGAGAATAGCACACACAGGAGGTTCGCTCTCTCTCTCTCTCTCTCTCTCTCTCTCTCTCTCTCTCTCTCGTATGCTCCAGATTTAGAAAGACCGCGCACATTCTTAGCCAAGTACCTGTTTGTTGACTATTTAGCTTTGTAGTTTGTGTAACTTAGACGCTTGGTCAAATCTTTTATTGATTGTAAATCAATGATTAATATGCTTATTCATACTGTGTCTTCTGTCTCACTCACCAAACCCATGAACCTGCCTCCACGTTGCGGTGCTCTAATTTATTTCATTGAAATTGGCCGTCTAGCACACCAAGTGCTTGTTGACCATCAACTCTCCAATCATACTAATCCAAGCCTAACCCCATTTTATTCTACTGAAATGTTATGTTCACCACCACCCCAACTCTTTATTAGGCGTGAAGCTGAACATCAGGATGAGTATGACATTCCCTCATTAATTGTCTGATGGCTTTAATTTAGTTCACAATGGCAGCACGGAGAAAGCCAATGAGATTTAGCTATGGAAGACCAAACACAGGTACAAGAATGAGAACAACAACGGGACTACAAAGAAAAAGGATAGAGATAAAGTTAAAGCACACATATGAATAAGATCTGCTAGGCTATATTACAGTTCAGAAGCAGACTCAGAAATACTGCCTGTTTCTTTATTTTGTGGCAGCCTGCAAGACGATGAGTCTCAAGGTCATATATAGTATACATACTCTGATAATAAATTTACTTTGAACTTTGATACTTACTGCTCGTTGTTGCTGGAATGCAGGATATCTGATTGATTCAGCTGATGTTACAATAAAGCTACATTACATTCAATTGGGATTACCGAAGTAAATTATTTAAAGGTAATCTTGATCCAAATGTCCCAGGGAGCACTAAAACAACAGGGCTGCATTTTCTCTGCAATACAATGCAAACTAGCTTCATATCGAAAGGTCTAACATATGAGGAGTGTCTGATGGCTCTGGGCCTGTACTCAATGGAATTCAGAACAAATCACAGTGGTTAGGAGGGTGTCATCGCATTGAAACCTACCATTTGAAACAATATCGCAGGAAATCAGCATCCAAATATCAGGGACCCAAACATGCAGGTCATGCTCTTTTCTCGCTGCTGCTATTAGGAAGGTACAAGAGGCTCATGACTTGCACCAACAGCTTCAAAGACAGATTCAACCATCTGGCTCTTGAACAAAAGGGGAGAACTTCACCCAACTTCACTTGCCCCACAAACAATGGACTCACTTTCAGGGACCCTTCATCTCCTGTTCTCATTATTTTTTGCTATTTATCTATATTTGCATTTGCACATTTTGTCATCTTCTGGTGAAATTTCTTAGTTGGGCAATCATTCATTGATTCTGTTAATATGCCCACAAGAAAATGAATCTTAGGGTGACATATGGTGATATGGTATTTTGACAATAAAATTTACTTTGAACTTTGAACATATGTTGAAAGATATGAATAGAGTGGAGGTGGAGAGAATGGTTCCATTAGGAGAATCTAGGATCCAAACACAGAGCCTCAGAATAAAAAGAAAGCTCATTTAGAATTTGAATCAAGGGAGAATTTCTTCAGCCATAGAGGAATGAATCTGCGGACATTGGTGTCATTGAGGGCTGTGCAAACCAAGTCAGTGGGAGCATTCATGACAGGGACTGATAGGTTCTTAATTGATAAGGAAGGTGTTTAAGGTGATGGAGAGAAGGTGGGAAAATAGGAAAGAAAATATCAACCACTGAAGGACAGCAGAGCAGCCTCAATGGGCCCCAAAGGTCCGATCCTGTTCCTATTTCTTATGCTCCTCATCTTAACCAATTTCCCTGACACAAAAGGCTACGGGAATAGGGTGAAGATCAAATCTCATGTTTTGTTGAAGATCAAATTAACTGAACATTTGTGCAAGGCCAGAGGATGAAATGACATCAAAGCAAGAGACTGCATTCTAAAATGACATTTATTGGAAAATTGTTCATGGTTACACGTGGTAGAATGAGTCATCTATAAATTCAGCCCCTGTTAGTAGGTCTGCAGACTTGACAGAGCACTGTACTCTGTCTGAAAGTCATAGCATTTCAGATAGCAGAATGAATTTTGGAGACACTGCAAATTGCAAAAAAATTGACCCTACTTTATCACTTCAATCACCACTACTCCAAACTGATTCTACGACCTACAGACTCATATCCAAGGACTCTTTAGAACACACGTTCCCAGTATTATTGTTATATTTGCACATATTGGTTGTTTGTCAGTTTCTGTCTATTTTTAAGTAAAATTCTCCGACAGTGGATGCCAGTTAACTGGGCTGCTGGTGAATCGGGGCAGCTGCTTATTTTGGACAACTCTTAAAGAATAAAAACTAACTGAAAAAATAACTGGGATTCTCCTTGTTTACTTGGAACACTATGCCACTTAATTGGGACAGAAGCCTGTTGCCAAACAGTCTATAATTAGTGCCAGGCATTTTCACTTGGGTGGCTGTTAAGACACTGCTCCGTGCTTCGAGTGAAGTTTTTAAAACAGCATCAGTCACGTGCGCTTGTCTTCAGAAAGCAGTGATTTTTCCTCACTGATTATTTGGCCAGAAATAAGCAGCAAGACAATTCAGAACTACTTTGCATGCTGCACATTCAAGCATTCAGGCTCGAGAATGCCAGAAACGGCCAGGAGTGAAAATGAAACGATTTCACAACTTCAACAAGTTAGGCACTACGAAGAATTTGAAAGTATTGACCAATCAACTTCAACGTTAGTAAGGAATGAAGATTTGGAAGATGCAATCATCGATAGGTTTGCATGAAGGTAGTCCATTATCTGTACTAGGTGTCCGTGCTGATCTTGTTCATTTACAGTCAAACAAAAGAACGCGGCAACAAACAGGTACACTGGATAAATTCCTCCATCAATAACAATTTGGAAGTAATGCAGTTTTATAGTACTGTAGCATAGGGTTCTAATTTGCTCTGTATCTCATTTTAAAACATTATTTATTACTCAGTTAAATGGTTAGTTGTCTTTTTTTAAACCTTGTAAACTATTTCCATGAAGCTTCAGCTAATTGGGGCAGCTGTTCAATTGGGCCAAATGCACTGGTCCAGATGTGTCCCAATTTACTGGAATGGCACTGTACATTTCTTTTTCCTCTTTAAATGAATCTCAGGATAGTATATGGTAACATATACATGGTACGATAATAAATCTACTTTGAACTGCTGACTGGAGACAAGTGTATAAGCATCAATGGGAGAGACAGTGGGGTGCACTCCATTCCAATGAAACCAATTTCAGAATACAGCTACTTACGGCTAGTGGGTGAAGATTAATTTTCACCACTCCCTTCCCGTCCCCAGACAATTTTAAATCTTGCTCTATTTGTTCTTGGAAATTGCTGCTTATTCTTACCACTCTTGTCTATTTTATGTTGACTTTTACATTTATGGGTCAATGTTTGATGAGCCTGCACATTCTCAGGTGCTGTGGCGTGAATTTCGCGGGGAGGCAATTTCTTGCACTGACCTTGTGGATGCTCGAGGTAGCTAGCCGGCTGATATTTTCTTTTATCCCCCACTAAAACTGCTGCAGCAACAAACTGAGGTCGTGAAGGATATTACAATAAACGCCTGTTTATTTCACGGTCACAGCAGGCAACACAAAGCCCTGGAGAGGTGCCATCGACCACATCTCTGGAAATTTCTCTAAAGCCACCAGCAGTGACGTGGCCTGGTAGCGCAGTGGTTAGTGCAATGCTATTACTGCATCAGCGAGCTGGGTTCAATTCCTGCCGCTGTTTGTAAGGGATCTATACATTCTCCCCATGACCCTGTGACTTCCTCCAGTGCTCTACTTTCCTCCCCCATTACAGAGACATGTGGGCTTGCTGGACCTCTGTTTTTCTGATCCTTAGGGATCTGCCAGGATTGAGGAATGCTGAGCAGTGTTAATTCTTAATGATCGTTTACTTTAAAGTGCAAGCAAACATACAAACAACTAAACAAACTAAATAAAGAGCTGAGAAACGAGGCCAAGATGAATGGAGCACATTCAGAAGCCAGAGATGGCGCCTCTGAAAGATCCACCACTTTTATATTTGAGATTAGAGAAATTCCTTCGATAAACTAAACCAATCAATGATTGCACAATTACATCACATGGGTAATGTGCTAATAGTTAGCCAATGAAAAATGTGAAAAGTGATAAACTGTTAGTTTAGCTGCTATACAGTTCTCTGCCAGTAAGTTGGGGGTGAATCACCACATCCTTGTGAAAAATACATGAGTTTCTTAAAAAGTACAGATGATTAAAATACAACTTTAATCTTACATTAATTCATCTTATAAAGAAAATAGTGGTTTCCAACAGGATAGTAAGCTAATTAGTCACATGGGTATAAATGGGTAGTATGGGTTTGTTGGGCTGATAGGGCCTGTTACTATGTTGCATCTCTATCTAGATTAAAAAAAAAATTACAGGTACCCCTCGCTTTATGAAAGTTTGCTTTACACCACTTCACTTTTATGAAAGACCTACACTAGTACCTGTTTTCGCTAACTGAAAGAAATCCGGAGGATTTTCGCTGTTACGAGAAAAGATGCCCGCTTTAAACTTGTGTTTATCCTGAAAAAGACTACATGACCGTGAAGCCTCGCGTGGGTAGGTGTGTGTGCATGCGTGTACGTGCCGATTTTTTCCTACAAATCAGTTTGCGACTAAATCCCGATTCTGGTAAGGGAAACTACACTGTAAATACATTATTTCTACTTTTAAATAGGCTGTGTATTTAACATATCATTCCTGGTTTTACTATATGTATAGTGTTATTTTAGGTTTTATGTGCTGTTTGGTAGGTTATTTTTTGGGTCTGGGGATGCTCAAAAATTTTGCCCGTACAAATTAATGGTAATTGCTTACAAGAGGAAATCTGCAGATGCTGGAAATTCAAGCATCACACACAAAATGCTGGTGGAACACAGCAGGCCAGGCCGCATCTATAGGGAGAAGCACTGTCAACGTTTCTGGCCGAGAGATGAAGGGTCTCAGCCCAAAATGTCGACAATGCTTCTCCCTATAGATGCTTCCTGGCCCGCTGTGTCCCACCAGCATTTTGAATGGTAATTGCTTCTTCACTTTACGCCATTTTGGCTTACGGAAGGTTTCATATGAGCGCTCTACTTTTGGATAGCGGGCGAAACCCGTATAAACAAAACAACATCAGCGTCCTCCTCCAAGCCAACATTCCAATCTTTGAGTCTCTAATTTTACTAAAGGAGAAACCACGAAGGCCACATGCCTGATACCAGACTTCTGAAGTAAGTATTCTATTCTGCAGATCATCAGGTGGACAGAGAAAACTGTCCTAAGGCTGTCCTCAAGTCCTTCCTTGCCGCACAACCTGCAGAAGAAGCATTCAGGACCGCATCCCAAACTTCATGCCCACTTGCCCGAAATAAAGTACTTAAGAGGCAGAAGAAGAGAAGCCCTTCCTAAACTACTTAAGCCATCAGGTCAAGCAACTCATGGCCCAGTTATCTCCTGTGGGCCAGGGGAGGACGCAAGTTGTTCTCAACCCTGAGGGACAACCTTTGGCTGGGATAGATAATGGAGGATGAGGAAATATGAAGAGAAAAGCAGAAGGATGGGGGGGGGGGGGGAAGCCTACCTCCACACTACAAGGTTCTGATGCCTTGTAAGCCACTCCCAGTCAATAGAAACAAACAGGATCAGCACCAGTGAGCTGTACTTCATCTAAAAAAAAATCATTTCAATGGATTGAGAACACCAACTGCTTCCATAAAGGAATCACATTAACAGTAACCTCCACCTAGAAACCATCTAACATAATCATTGCCTCATGGGGTGAAGGAGGAGACAGAGGGAAGACGAGAGAGGAACTGAGCTGGAGGTGGCTTAAGGAGGACACAAGAGAGTGAAGATGCTGCAATGCGCAGCAATCAATAATCTTCCGCTGGAGGAGCTGCGCATGTTGAGCCATGGTTTAAGGAAACCGGAGGGCGACGATGCGGGAGGCAGGAAAACCCAATTCGACATTCCTCGAATCGACTTATCAGCCCTTCCTTTCTCCGTAACGCCTTCTCCGCCTCTGCAGCGTAGCAGTTAATGTGACGCTATTACAGTTCGGGTCATCAGAGTTCAATCCCAGTGTCCTCTGTAAAGGAATCTGCATATCTTCCCTGTGGAATGCACCCCACCACCCCCAGTGCTCCGGTTTCCTCCCACAGTCCAGTTAGTAGGTTAATTGGTCATTGTAAATTATCCCATAATTAGATTAGGGTTAGATCGGGGTGGGGGTGGGGGGGGTTGCTGGACAGCTCTGCTCAAAGGCCAGAAGAGCCTATACTATGCTGCATCTCTAAACAAATTTTGTCAAAATGCTCTACTCCATTACAGGTTAGAAATCTACATTGGCTCCAAGCAGCTAATGCAAGTGGTGGACATAATACAGGGTCAGAGTGAGTGACCTCAGACTTTAAGTCTACTTTCTACTTTCTCCTACCTGGACCACCAAGAGAAGTGACTAAAGCAGAACTGTGTGTACCGCCATTCAAAAACAAACCACAGAGGACCCAATGAGCCAAGCAAGGGTAAACCACAAGCATTGCAACTTTCATTTCTTAATCATGCTTGTGTCAGAGAAACTGGAAAAGCTACTAATGCAAAGCAGTTCCGCGTTTTGCAAATACAGTATGTCTGAAGAGCTAATACTTGATCACAGACAGAAAGATGATCAAAAACTTTCTCTGGTGAACCAGCTGTCAATAAAGCAGATCTCTTGTGGTATTCCTGTGTTAGTCAATGATCTTTAGTTAGGCAATGTGTCTTATTAATACCTTTTAAAACCATGTTTGTCTATGCAGCTCATGCACATTTATATTGATCGCAAACTACATTAACTATTTATACCTCAGTAAATTGTGTTTGAACATATGTTTTTAGGATTTTATCCTTCGATCACATTACAAATCTCTTCATGTAAACTTCACAATGCAAAACCATAGCAATATTATGGAGTCATAGAGCACTTCAGTGCAAAAACTGGCCCTTCTGCCCATCCAGTCCATTCCTAGTCCCATCAACCCACAACTGGACCACGCCCCTGCATACCTCTCCCATCCATTAACTTGTCTAAACTTCTCAAAACTCACATCCACCCCCTTTGTTGGCAGCTTGTTCTGCACTCGTACCATCCTCTGAGTGAAGTTTCCCCTCAGGTTCCCCTTAAATATTTCACCTTTCACCCTTAACCTACGACCTCCAGTTCTAGTCTCACCCAACTTGGTGGAAAAAGCCTGCTGGCATTTACCCTATCTGTACAACTCATAATTTTGTATACATCAATCACATCTTCTACGCTCCAAGGAATAAAGACTGGACCTAGTCAACTCTTCCCCTATAATTTAAGAAAATCCCATTTCAATTATTGAAATTTTACGAAGAAATCACCCCAAATAGAGAAAATCATCCCTAAGATCCGCAAGAGATTTTCCAGCAGTTGTGCTCATAGCCAGACATTGACTGAGCTGAGGGCTCAACTCCAGCTACAGAGTCTGCTCTGCACAGTTGGTCTCTAGCACAAACATCTCCAGGGTCTCTCAGGTCTGAGCTTGGAGATCCACCCACTGAACCAGATGAACCCGACTTAAATACACTGACCCCATTGAACTCAATGAGAGATTGAGTAGATTAAAAAACCAGTTGGCTCATTAACGCTTACTAAAATTATTAATCTATTAATAACTTTATTAATCTTAGTAATCTTATATTAATCATAGTAATCATACTATGAAATTAAAAAATCTCCTTTTTTTCCCTAACTTTTGACAAGTCTTAAGTTAGACATGCAAACATTCATTTTGAGTAGCTAGACACCGTTGCTAGATATTTGCCCCAGGCCTCACAGATGAGGGAAGAGTCCCATTTCTTAAGGACAGCTCTTTGCCTAGATCCTGTTTGAAGAAAAGGATACTGCAGGAATCAGACAATTAGCGAAACTGGGTAGGTACAAAACCTGCCCCACTGAGGTTTTTGACTAACAAGGCCAAGTCATGAAACTGAGGACTGCATATTAAAATGAGCACACACTTACAGAGGATCTGCAAGATAACAATGGTCCAAACTCCATTCAGTTCTTGCACCCCCCTTCCCCCCCCCCCCAACTCCGGTGGTGATGTGATACATTGAAAATAGGCTATTCGCAGCAGTCAATCTCTCTCCAATTCATCTACAAGAAACAAGGAAACTCCTACGACAGCAAGACCAAGACTTTGAGCTCTTTAGGTCCAAAAGCACAAGCATTGCTACCTTTTTCTGTGCTACATTTCAAAACAATATTGGAAGGAGTTGGCATCCTCTCCATCACTTAGCATTGGTTACTACTTTCATTCACATTTGAACACACTCACTCTAAATGCTCGACAATGGGGATGACTTAAACTGTTCCAATTGTGAGGCGCGATATAATAACACTTGATTGCTTACTGTGAATCTGCGATTGGAAGCGGCACTCGCAAGCAATTGGCTCACTTGACCTTCCCCGAGATATGCCAAGGTCGTGCCATATTCTCACTCAAAAGAAACATGCTTAAATTGCATCCCTCAATAACTCCTTAAAATGTTTCACAATGAAGTAACTTTAAGTGGTTTGATTTCAATAAAGTAACATAATCATTAAGCACCCAGCAAGGTGAAATAGAATGGACAATTAATGCAGGGATCAATAACTCACTTTTTTCCTACCTTTTTCCATTCAATGCCTTTGAACAGAAAATCCTACAAAGGGTAATGGATTCTGTCCAGTACGTAATGGGTAAAGTACTCCTAACTACTGAGCACATCTACATGAAACAATGCCATAGGAAAGCAGCATCCATCATCAGAGACCCTCACCACCCAGGCCATGCTCTCTTCTTGCTGCTGCCATCAGGTAGAAGGTGCAAGAGCCTCAAGACTTACACCACCAGGTTCAAGAACAGTCACTACCCCTCAACATCGGGTTCCTGGATAAAAGGGGTAACTACACTCATCTATTGAGATGTTTCCACAACCCGTGATCTCACTTTAAGGTCTCTTTGTCTTCTTATTTCATGGTCTCGTTATTTACTTAGATTTGGATTTCAACAGTTTGTTGACTTCTCTACTCTTGCTCTTTCATTGATCCTGTTTACAGTTACTATTCTATAGATTTGCTAAGTATGCCCACAGCAAAAGCATCTCAGGGTTGTATGTGGTGACCTGCGTGTGCTCTGATAATAAATTTTACTTTGAACATTCCTAAACGGTCCCTCAGGATCGAGGATGGTCTTTTTTCCGGTCCCATTCAATTCTGCAGGCTCTGAGATGGTTGATCATTAACACAGATTCAAACCGAGGCATCTGGAAGATAGCTTTTTAAACATTTAGAGATATAGCACAGCCCATGCCACTCAATCACACCCATATAACCAATTAATCTACTAACCCATATGCCTTTGGAACATGGGAGGAAACCTGAGCACCTGGAGGAGGAGGAGGAGGAGAATGTACATGCAGCAGGGGAATTGAAACTGGGTCACTGACACTGAAACAGCATTATGTTAACTGCTATGCTACTGTGTTGCCCAGTGATACTCCATTTCAAAACACAGCAACCACTCCCAAACACATTTAAACAGTAATTAGGCCACTGTTCATTAATTGCGTAAATTATTTCAGTGAAATCTGTGTTTTTATTCTTTACAGGATATGACACTGCACAGTGATTGCAATGAACATGTTACTAACAACCAGCAGGTCCCTGATATTAACAACTGGTCTTATGACCTTGTGGTCTTTTGGTCAATTGCAGACTTGATGGTATATAACCAGCCATTAAATGAACTAAACAACTCCTAATAACAACTAAAAGCTCTAGGCAAAAGAAATAGTCACTGATTTAATATCACAATGCACAAAACTCAAATGTGGAAGCTGGAATTAATGGAGTTAAGATTTACAGTTCTTAAATTTTTAAAGATCAAGGCCGCAGAGTTAGCACAAAGCGATTACAGCACCAGCGAACCCGGTTCAATTTCTGCCACTGACTGAAAGGAGTTTGTATATTCTGTCCGTAACTGCACGAATTTCCTCTAGGTGCTCGGGTTTCCTCCCATAGTCCAAAGATGTACAGATGACTAAGTAGCTTAATTTGTCACATGAATGTAATTGGACTGGCAGGGCCTGCTGCAGGGCTGTATTTCCAAATAGAAATATATAAGTAAACCTTCAATCGCCTAAAATACAGCTTGTTATCTTCAAAAATACCTTTCAGGATGAGATGTAAAAGACACAAGATTCCAGAACCAGAGCTAATAATTATTCTACGCTGTTCCCTCAGTGATAAGCCTCTTAAGCAGCAGTCAGGAAAATTAATAATTTTCAATCCTAGGTAGACAAATGGCTTGAAACTAATACTGACTGACTTAAATATTTTTCTCTTTTCTTGTTATTTTTTTCTTTGAAGAATAATTATCTCCTCTGATCTGAATTACTAAACAGTATGCAAGAAAATAATGCTTCCATCATAGGTTCCTCTTGTTAAGATGGTAGACAGTCTGTCACTTCATCACGAGAGCTTTGTTCTGTGTGTTAGCGTCAGTATGACAAGACAGTGTAAGATAATAAAACCAAATCCTTTAGTGGCTGTTCATCTCAAAAGCCCCGAAATCAAAGCAGTGTTGTCAATTGAGCAGGACCAATGCACAGAACAGGATTGCAAACACGACTTCTCTGAAATACTCCGTGTCCAAAATATATTTCCCATGATGCAGCGAGAATTGACCCGGTGTCGCTGGTACCGTAAAGCGATGTGCTAACCATTACGGTACCATCCCACCGTGGGCACACTGACCACCAAAAATGTACATTGTATATCTTTCTTAGCCAATACATTTTTATTCTTCCTAAATCCCCATCAAAATTAGTGGCACCACTACAGCCCAGTACTATTATAGCTTGGGGCACAGAGTTCAGAGTTCAATTCTGACACCTTGTGGAAGGAGTTTGTACGTCCTCCGCATGGCATACATGGGTTTCCTCCAGGTGCTCCAGTTTCCTCCCACACTCCAAAGACGTACTGACCAGTAGGTTAATTGGTCATTTTAAACTGTCCCGAGATTAGGCTTGGGTTAAATAGGTAGGTTGCTGGATGGTGTGGCATCCTTCCCAATTAAAAAAATATCACTCAGTTACAAACAAGAGGGAATTTACATTTCACCAATTAACGTACCAACCCACACACCCTTTGGGATGTGGGTGGGGGGTGAGGGAACCAGCGTACCAAGCAAAACTCAAACAGTCTTCAGGAGGAACATGCAGACTCCACACAGACAACACTGGAAGTCAAGTCTGAACACAAGTTGCAGGAAAGGCAGAGCAATAGCTCTGTTAGCTGCAGTTGCTGTCTGTTTTTATATATAGGACAAGCTGAAAACTGGTTTCTCATTAGAAAAGCAACATCTTTAGTGTGTCTTGCCCTAGTTATTAATAGTCTTTATAAAGTGGCTTTAAAAACCCGCAGAGAACCATTTACATTTCTTTTCTGTTTCTTATTAAATACATTACTTAAACATGTAAAACAAGGCAACATTCATAGGCTTAAACATGGCATGCAGCCTCAGGGTACAATTTGTTCTGAAGCCCCCTTCACACCACCAGTTCCACCCACAACCAAAAGATCAAAGCATGGTGGTGGGGGCCCACCATGGGAATAAGACACCTCCTGTAATTCTACTGTAGCATGATGAGGAGGAATTTATTCAGATGGTGGTGAATCTGTAGAATTCAATACCACAGACAATTTGGAAGCCAAGTCATTGGATATATTTAGAGCAGAGGGTGATACATTCTTGATTAGTGGGGGTGTCAAAGGTTATGGGGAGAAGGCAGGAGAATGGGATAATAAATCAGTCATGATCAAGTGACAAAGCAGACTTGATGGGCTGAATGCCCTAACTCTTCTTCTAGTTCTTATGCAATGAGCCAAATACCCCCATCCCCCAAACCATCAACTCCTCGTCTTCCACTCGAAGACCCACATTCAATGCTTTAGGAAAAGCATCATCCCTCTGCCATTAGATTTCTGAATGATCCATGAATACTCCCTAACCATTACTGTTTTGTACTCTTTATTTATCCAACTATTTATTTTATTTGCGCCTTATAGTGATTTCATTTTTATACCTTGCTCTGCTGCCACAGAACCAGTTTTGTGACTCATGCCAGTGGTAATAAATGTGACTCTGTTCCCAGCAAACCGAGAAGCTAGCATTGAGTAAACATCAGCAGACACCTAACTCTGTCATGGTGGGACCAGCAAAATAAACGCAATTACTTCTTGTTGACCAGACTGAAGTATTCAGGCTATTTCGAGTGGAGAACACTGCTCTGAAGGAAAGGGTTAAGAAATGCCAGTCACAACAGTGAAATGATTTAGCACAGCAGAGGAGAGAATGGTGGAAAAGAGTAGAGAAAATAAGAGCTAATAATGAGCTGACAGAATCACTGATATATTTACACAAGTTCCATATATAATAATGCACACTAAATAAATACAAAACTACTACTGCTCCACTTCAATGTTTAACACTCGATTAGTGGTTGACTAATGGTTGGTAGGCATCGCATATATCCCATACAACAGTCAGAGTCTTACCACTGGCACGCTTGTCTCAGCACAGATGAGAATAATCACGCCCTTGAGGTATCAAAACTGCAATATTTCCCAATTTTACAGAAGAAAGCACTAGCACACACCAGGCTGCAAAATAAAACATGCAGAAAATTATAGAACAAACTTGATAAAACACTGAGAATGCTCGGCAGGGCAGAAACATCAGGGCAAAGAAGAAAGCACTTAACGGAGTAGAAATTCCTTCCTCAGTCAAACATGTTAAGTGTACAGCAACAATCTTCTGCAGGAGCATCTGTGGAGGGAATTGGAGAGTCAACAAGAATGTTCTCAGCCCAGCTGTTTACTCTTTTCCATGGACCACACGCAGACACAAAAAACTCATCAGGTCAGGCAGCATCTATATTGAGGAATACGCAGCCAACATTTCAGGCTTGGACCCTCCATCAAGATTCAGGAGAATAAACAGTCGATGCATTTGGGCCGAGACTCTTCGTCAGAACTCAGGAGAATACACAGGTCTTTGAGATTTATTAGTCTTCAATACCATCAAATTCCACCGTCCCAACTCTTCTCTAATATTGATTTCTTTCAGTTCCTTCCATTCATTTAGATCCTATATTCCCAATATACCCAGGAGGTCACTGTGTTCTTCTTTGTGAAGGCAAAACTAAGACTCGCTGAGCTGTCAGAAAAGTTATTTCTGATTCAGAGCTCTCTCCATCTTTGTCTTTTTGTTTCAATCATTCAATTTCTATCCTTGTTATCTTGACCTCAGCTGTCCCACTCTAGTGCCCAATGCAGCACTTAAGCTTAAATTTTCCCCCAAATTGTAGGGTCCATATGGAAGTAAGGCATTCTTCTATCAAATCCCGATCAGTGCCATGCTCTTCTTCTTGCTAAGACCCTGGGCAGGAGGTACAGAGGCTTTGGATCTCTCACCAACCGGTTCAAAAACAGTTACTACCTTCAATCATCAGACTCCAGCATGAATGACTTCTCATCACTAGGGCAGCAGAGAAGTGTAGTGGTTAGCACGATGCTTTACAGTACAGGCCACCAGGGCCGCTGCCCATGAGGAGTTTCTACATCCTCCTCAAGACCACGTGGGTTTCCTCCGGGTGCTCCAATTTCCTCCCACAGTCCAAAGATGTACCAGCTGGTAGGTTAATTGGCCATTGCAAATCCACCCAAGATTAGGCTAGGTCGGGGGTCGGCAACCCGCGGCTCCGGAGCCACATGTGGCTCTTTTACGTCTGTGCTGCGGCTCCCTGTTACTTTGGGAAATAATTGGTTGTGGCGACCCTTTTCCTGGCACATCCGAACCGACTCACAATTAGATAGCCTACGGGGGTTTGCGAGCACAGAGCTTTGGAGCCTCTGCGCCATGGGGGGCAGGTTGAGGGAGGCTTAAAAGTGAGGCTGAAGATTTCGAATAAAGTTTTTTCCTTTGACTGCAGTTACCGACTCCGTGTCGTAATTTTAGCGCTGCGTGTAGCACACCGCTACATGGTCAGTATTTAATTAAAATGTATTTTATGTTAGTTTGTTAGTTTTTGAAATGTAAATCTAAATTTGAAGATTATGGTGATCTTGTACAATCTAAATAAGACGTTGTGGCGACCCATTTCCTGGCACATCCGAACTGGCTCACAATTAGCCAGCGTTCAGGCTAAGGGAGATAGCCTACGGGGGTTTGTGAGTACGTGTCTTTTGCAGCATCTGCGCCCATGGGGGGGCGGGTTGAGGGAGGCTTAAAAGCAAGGCTGTTTAGTTCGAATAAAGCTATCTTTGACTGCAGTTTACTGACTGCGTGTAGCAACCGCTACAACGTGTTTTTATCGCTGGCTGTCCAGAGGGGAGGTGCTGAAACGCTTTGTCGCGTGTCTGGAAGAAGTGAAAACTTTCCTGGGCAGCAAAGGACTCAACTTTCCTGAGCTGGAACAGCCAGAGTGGCTGGAAAAGCTACACTTCATGGTAGACATGACAGCGCACCTGAACACGCTGAACACAGCTCTTCAACGGGGTAAGGACGTACAGCCCTGCACATGTTGGAGGATGTTTTGGCATTCGAGTGCAAGTTGACGTTGCTTGCCAGAGATTTACAGAAAGGCACATTGTCTCACTTGCCCAATTTGAGAGAGTTCAAACAATGTCACGACATGATAAATTCGGAGTATTTACATTCTGCAATCATCGCAATGTAAACATCGTTTGGGAAACGCTTCTGTGAGTTCAGAGAGGAAAAAAACACATTATCCTTCCCGGTCACTCCCCTAAGCATCGATCCATCCCTACTGAATACGACTGCATTGTCAGGTGTGAGTCAACCTGAACAAGTATGATAAATATTTTAATTGCCTATTATTTTACGTATATTCATATGTTTTCATTGTTCAGTGAAATAGTCCTTTTATTTTTCAGGTTGACAGCCGGCTGACGTTATTTTTGGTTTGCTGCTGGCGGCAAATTTAAGTTTGGCGTTTTTCATAAATACAAGAAGGACTCAAATAGACGTTGAGTATTTTACTTAAAAGTAACCTTTAACCTAACGTCTTTTTTTCGGAGTTCAAAATGTTTCTGTTGCATGCAGAAATGTAATTTCGTTTTCTCTGCAGGAGTTCATCAATTTCATAAATGCAACATATTATAGTTTGTTTATACATAGCATAAAGGCAAAACAAAACGTTGTATGCAGTGTTATTTCATTTTAAATGTCAAACGGGTTTTGCGGCTCCCAGTGTTTTCTTTTCTGTGGGAAACGGGTCCAAGTGGCTCTTTCAGTGGTAAAGGTTGCTGACCCCTGGGCTAGGTTAAATCGGGGGGGTCGCCAGACAGCATGGCTGAAAGGGGCAGAAGGGTCTACTCCATGTTGCATCTCAATAAATAAATAGACCTTCATCTGACTCCACAATTGTAGTCTCACTTTCAAGGACTCTACAACTCACAGAGTGTTATTTATGCGTCTATTTGCATAATTTGTGTTCTTTTGCACATTGGTCGTTTGTCAGTCTCTGCTTGTGTCGGGGGTTCCCCAACCTGGGGTCCACAGACCCCCTCAGTTAACGGTAGGGGTCCACGGCATAAATAAAAGGGGAGCCCTGGTTTATGCATAATTTTTCATAAATTCTCATGTATGTCTTTATTTTCTTGTAAATGCCTGCAAGAAAATGAATCTCATTGATAACATATGTGCACTTAGATTAAAAAAATACTTTGACTTTGCACGTCACAACCTAAAATGTCAACCATCCCTCTGCCTCCACAGATGCTGCCTGACCAGCTGAGTTCCTCCTGCGAACTGTATTTTGTTCATTTCCATCAATTTTATTTAGGGAGTGGACGATTGAAAACAGGACAATTTAAGATTGTTCTGCACAGCCGCAACGTTAACAACTTAAATTTACGTGTTGCTTTTATCATGGTCAATTATCCATTGAACTTCACAGAGGCATGATCGAAGGAGCATCGATACTGAGCCCTGTAAGACGCCAACAGAACAAATGACTGAAAAGCTTGATCCTACAGGGAGGATTTAAAAGAGAAGGCCCATAGTGGATGAAATATATAATAAATGTAATGGGAACTGGATTTGGAAGAGCACAGAAATATGATAAGGTTGAAGAAATTAGGAGGGCAAAGCCATAAAGACCATGAGCATAGGAACAAAGTCTGGTCATTCCACCCATTGAGTTTCCTCTGCCACTCCATCACGTCTGATTTACTATCCCTCTGAATCCCATTTTCCAACCTTCTCCCTGTAACCTTTCATGCCCTTACTAAACAAAAGCCTGTCAACCTCTGCCTTAAACATACTCAATGACTTGACCTGCACAACCATCCACAGAGGGAATCTAGCAACAAGGATAGTGGCTGGCGGAGTGGGTGTGAGAAAGAGGAATGTTCAGCCCTACTCAAGATGGTCAGCTGCCCCATCCATTGTTGAGTATGTGGAGACCATAATCATTCCCCTCCCTTGTTACGTCTAGGCGTAAATCATCCGTTCATTATGTGCCATGTCGTATGACGTGGATGACCATGGTCTTTCCATGATCATGATTATTTTTGGCAAATTTTCCTGCAGAAGTAGTTTACCATTGCCTTCTTCTGGGCAGTGTCTTTACAAGATGAGTGACCCCAGCTATTACCAATGCTCTTCAGAGATTGTCTGCCTGGTGTCAACGGTCCATTAACCAAGACTTCTAATATGTCCCAGCAGTTCATACAATAATCAACCACCTACTGCCATGGCTTCCCGTGACCCTGATCGGCGGGGGGTGGTGGTGGGGGGGGGGAGTTAAGCATATGCCCAAGGGCGATCTAGTGGAGGGAAGGAGCACCTTACACCACCTTCAGTACCTCCACCCCACAAGCCTATTATTTATATCCAATTTGCTGCTGGAGTTCCCAAGGTGATGGCAACCCACAATAATCTGGATGGTCTGTCTAGTTACAGGAGATCAAGCAACAGTGAAGTGGACAGATTGTGACAAAGTGGCCCAATCAGAAGAGTAAGGGATATCATGACATATATACCTTTAAAATGTGACGCACACTACCAGACTTTCATTATATAAGATAAATTGTGCACCTCAAGGGAGGTTGCAGTTCAGTAATGGGCTGGAAGACTGATAAGCAATGAGTCTCCAGAGCCAAGTTTATATTTGATTTTCTGACAGCCATTCCCAAGAGCACTGCAGGATGGTAAAAAGCATCTTAAAGAAGAAGAATGGGCACGGGATAGCGACCACGCTGCTTTCTGCGAACACTCAACTCCCTCAGCATTGATCTCCATACTCAAGAGCGAGTGATGCAACAGTCATCGATCAACACTGCAACTCACCACCGAGTGGGCAGCTGCCCTGAGGGCCAAGCATCCTGGGTGGGGGTTGGGGGGGCTGTTCCTCCTCCCTGCGCTTTCCCGTCAAAACATACTTTCTGCACAGAGTAGCGAAGGTGGAGGCCAGGAAAGGGGTTGCCTCAGAGTGGAAAAGCAAAAAGTGGCAGACACAGCCCAGTCCGTCAGAGAAAAAGCCCTCCCCACTGCTCAGCACATCTACAAAGAGCTCTGCCACAAGGCAACAGCATCCATCACCAAGCACATTCCTCCCCACCCACCCCAACCATCCAGGCCATGCTCTCTTCTCATTGCTGCTGTCAGAAAGGAGGAAGAAAAGCCTTCGGCCTCATACCAACAGGTTCAGAAATAATTATCCCTCAAGCATCAGGCTCTGAACCAGTATGGATAATATCACTCAACACAACCTATGTACTCACTTTCAAGGAGTCTACAGCTCATGTTCTCTGTATTATTTATTTTGTATTTGCACAGTTTGTCTATTTTTACACACTGGTTGCTTGTGAATCTTTGCGTGTCATTCTTCCATTTATTCTACTATAGGCGTCTGTAAGAAAGAACATCAGTGTAGCATATAGTGACGTATACAGCCAGTGGCCACTTTGTTAGGTACCTCCTGCACCAAAGAAAGTGACCACTGATTATGTTTGTGGTCGTCTGCTGCTGTAGCCCATCCTCTTCAAGGTTTGATTGTGCATTTAGAGATACTCTTCTGCACAGCACTCTTGTAACGATGAGTTACTGTCAGCTTGAACCAGTCTGGCCATTCTCCTCTGACCTCTCTCATTGACAAAATATTTTCATCCACAGAACAGTCACTGCCTGGATTTTTTTTTTGTTTTTTTTTTCTTTTGCAACATTCTCTTAAACTCTAGAGACTGATGTGCATGAAAATCCCAGGAGATCAGCAGTTTCTAAGATACTCAAACCACCCTGTCTGGCACCGCAATTATTCCACAGTCCAAGTTGCTTAGATCACATCTCTTCCCTATTCTGATGATTACTCTGAACCTCTTGATCATTATGCATCGAGTCGCTGCCACATCATTGGCTGATTAGATATTCGCATAAATGAGCAGGTGTACCTAATGAAGTGGCCACTGAGTGCATGTTCTGACTTTGATAATAAATTTAATTTGAATGTTTGAACCTTTGTAAAGTTAAAAAAAAAGGTTCACATCCCACCTCAGGGTAACGGCAATATCAGAATTAAAGTCATTGAAACAGCTTTGCATTTGCAGAACCAAATTTAATTAAATCTGCATTAATCCTACGTTCACATCGTAGTTTTCTGAGGAGAAAACAAGGCACGACTTCTATGGCACATTTGTCGAGTCCGCACGGTGAAAAAGAGAACAAGATGGAAGTGACAAAGAGTGAAGGGCAGATGTGGTGGGAGGATGTGTCACTAAATCAATAAAGAAGTAAATTATGGCAATTTTGGATCAGCTTCGCAAACTCTGTGCATCTGCATTCTCTCACATTATCCATGCTAAAATGGTGATGTGCAACGCTGCCAGTAATTTGCCTTAACTTAACAGTTATCCAATTCCGACTAAATGCTCAATCACAGCTGCGCTGTGCATGCAGATTTACACTCACATTTCTTCAGGCTCCCAATTAAAAAAAATTCCTCCACAATTTGGGGATAGAGATATAATACATAGATAAATGCATACAATATATGAAGCCTCCATTTCTTCCCCCCTCCCCACCCCACTTTCCAAAATCGTCTGGTTATCAAAATATGGAGATAAATCTGACAATTATTCCAGCAGGGAGTTTAAGCCATGTCCAGTAATAGCCATAAATCTAACAGATTTCTAACAAAAACAACCATTTTAATTTCTCTCTCTGCCCCACAGATGCAAATTTCCACTATAGATCAACATAGGCAATCCAAGAGGTTGTCTACTCTCTTTCTAATACGATGCTCCTGAGCAACAGCTTGTGAAGACTGGAGGCGTATGCTCTCTGACAGTTGCTGGCCATTGTTTCAATTAAAGACATCAGTTACAATGAACACTAACAACTGAGAAACTAGATTAGGACTTTAATGAATGTGAAGTTTTGCATGCACCTTAACCTAAATAAACTGCGATTATTTTTTTCCCAGCGACGGGGAAAGAGCACAATTAAGTCCATTAACATTCCGATTGTGTATACTAACCTGTTGAATGAATCTTAACCCTTTCTGAAAAAATAACAAGCCCCTGCTGTCCTTCAGAAGGTCAGATGATAACACTAAAATTTTAGGCTTTGCAGACTCGTGCAATGCCAAGGGCTGCCAGAAGGCGGCACACCTGTACAGGATGAAAACCGATCAATCAATCTGAACGATATTAGCAAGACCTGAGCCATATTTAATTTGTATTATAAGCAGATTCACTATCAAAAATACAGCGCATTAGAGTTATATTGACATATAACCCCAAAATGCTACATTTTATAGAATAACTTATTTAAATCCTTACTTCGTTGAAACTATTAAAGTAAATCCCATTAGTAATTGACACATCAGCCACAGACTCTGAGAGACAGCAAGCTTCGTTTTCAGACGGTGATGCTTTCTTAACCTCCACCGCTAACCCGAGCTGGTTAAAATTGACATTTTCCCGCCCTTGTTTTTATGGAGAGATTGTACTCCGCCACTCCACCCCGATGTATGACCAGCGAATAAATGCAAACCCGGCACAAGTCAAACACATCATGGTCTATCCGGCAGTAAGAACCACCAGATGCAAAAGAATTAAAGCCGTAGCAACACGTTTTAACTTTTTGAAAAGTGATGCTTAATTGGAAATTCATTGCTAACTTCTAAACAAGCATACACAAGATTATCTATGCGTATGTACTGCCTGACTGTATATATTATCAGTGTCTAGAAGGTACAAGTTTTTCTCCCAATTTTACACAGAAGGTTTGTCTGTGTTATTTGGGAGCTGGACTATCCATGTTTGGGGAAAAGCTCTTCTTCGGTGTCCTGCGCCCGGTACACGAAGG
This sequence comes from Hypanus sabinus, assembly GCF_030144855.1. Lineage (NCBI taxonomy): Eukaryota > Metazoa > Chordata > Chondrichthyes > Myliobatiformes > Dasyatidae > Hypanus > Hypanus sabinus. The sequence goes on from NC_082706.1 coordinate 20,301,784, forward strand.
ACAAATGAACTTAAACCCGCTCATCCAGACAACTCCGTGACTTCAACTCGACTTGGCAATTTGGAAATGTGAATTAAACGCGGGTTCTAATGTATTTCCGGGATGCCAAGTTTTTTTAAAAGACGACTGCAGTATATTAAAACAAATATATTGTCACAAATAAAACTGGTTATTAAATAAAGGCCAGGTCGCTTCTAAATCAATTTAGGGCCACCGTGCCCCAGCGGGTATTGCAACATTTAGTAATCAAGGGCAGTTCCACTTAGGACTTTATTGCAGAAGTTCCGCAACTTTAGAATGGAGGTTTCAGTCTAAGGTTGCGTGTTGGCTAAGGGCTGCTTTGCGAGCTGCTCATTCACTAGCGGGAGATTAATACCCTCCGCCACGAAGCGAGAAGGGTGAAGGGAGCAGTTTGCAACACTTCTGTGCCAGTAATTGAAAAATCGATGCAGTGTCCAGCAGTCAGACACACGCTAGAGTGGGGGGGGGGGGGGGGGGAATAGGCACTGGTCACCTCTGTTCATTGATATTCATATCCCAAACTGCTGGAGCATTTCTTCAGCCTTGCATGATCCAACAAAAATATTTATTTTTCGTCACAAATTACGCAGTATTTGTGCAACTTGGTCCCGACTGAAACGAGTCAGGGAAGAGTGGGAAACTAAGGTGATAACAGAGGGCGTAAGTGGAACTGCCTTTGCAAGTGACAGACTCAGATTGCCACTTTTTCCTACTGACGGAACTTGACAGGGCATTGCTCTGCCAGTGGTGGACAGTAACAGCTCTGCGCTTCAGTGCATTCCCCAGCAAACGACAATATACTCGTTGCGTTGCCCCCTTACCCTTCTCCCCTCGACTTATGGCGCAGAGAGCCAATAACAGCAGCCAGCAACAGCATCTCAGAAGCAGCGTCCTCATGGTCCTTTCTCTTGGGCTTCCTCGGTGACGAGAGAAAACCTTCGCAAACCTTGCGGCTTCTTTAACTCTAACGATAGCGGGTCATCCTTGGTCCGGAGGATGGACGGCTGCAAGGCAATGGGTCCTTTCACGCCGCACTTGCAGCCCGCACCTGACACAAACTCCGGCTCGGTGAGCGCGATCCAGGACTCCTTTTGCAACCTGCTGCGCGCAGCCTAACCTGATGAGAGCCCGGGGGCTGTGATCGACAGCAGCGGCGACCAACTGGCGCCGCGGCACTCCGTATAAGGATTGCCACGAACTACCGCTGGCCAATGGGAGCGGCGGGGCGGACAGCGCGCTTGCCTCTCCCTGTCAGGCTAGGTTGAGACGTGAGCCGCTGTTCTGCAGCATTGAGGCTGCTGCGAATATAAAAAAATAGAGAGGGGAGGGAGAGGATGCAGCCGGAGGCATCAATGCTGATCAGGATCAAAGTGAGGGCTTGCAATAAATTACCCCAGAGAAGGGCAGCGGGGAGAGAGTTGAACCTGCCAAGCCTTGCCCACCAAGCATACGGGGTTGGATCTCTCGCAGGGGCCAGAGTGAATAAGTAGCTGTTTCTTATTACCCGCTGGGGTGCACCCCTGCGAAATACATAACAGGTTACTGTGTTTATTTAGGAATCAACAGTATTGCAAAGCAACACGGGGCCGGCGTACAAACAGCGCCACTATTAACTGTTCGGGCTCGGACTATGTTTACTAAAGTTTGCGTTTCTGCCCGTCCTACTTACGGATCTGGTGCTCAACCAGAAAAAAACTTGTTGCTCAACCTCATAACGAGCCCCGCAAGTAGGAGGAGACACTGGGATGCTCACACCTCCGTGGGTTGACGATCCTCATTCTCATAACCAGGAGCAAACTCACATTGTGTGAGAGGTGGCTGCTTTTCCAAACAAGGGAAAATCAATGCCCCTTTTTGCGCAAAAGAAACTAATTATATTTCAGCGGAAGGCTTTCAATTTTACAAATTTCAAATTAGCATCGGTACACCGACGTGAACGGAGTGGTTTTCTGAGGTGCCGTTTACCACGCGGCTAGCATCCAAAACGAATATTGGCGTTATCAAAGTGGCGCCACTACGAATACCGTGGTGTTACTGTCACGTTTGGTTCCAAGGTCCAGCTAAATTTGGAGCTGTAATCAACGCGACGCAGCGCCTATTACTCGGTGACAGTTTGGCAAAGCCACGTTTGAGTCAGGAGGTAGGAAGATCAATCAAAAGCTCAAGCTGCTCTGTTGGAAGGCAGTCTCGTCGATGAACACTTCGCTAATGAGGTGCTAAATAAAAATCTAACTTGGCACCTCGGAAAGGTTGAAATATCTCAGGGATCAAACGGCGTTTTTCAAGATGGCGCTGGCAATACATGGCAACGCTTTGTGGGCAGCTCACAAACTTCTAAATATTCTTCTGCAAGGAGTGCTGTTGCAGGAAAGCAGTAGCCATAATCGAGGACCCCCATCCTCCAGGCCATGCTCGCTGCTGCTACCAGGAAGGAGGTACAGAAGCCTCACACAACCAGGTTCAGGAACAGTTATTACCGCTCAACCAAAAGGCAGTTGATACTTGCCCTCACTGCGACACCGAACTCATTCCACAATCAATTCTGGTCACCTCACTACAGGAGGGATGTGGAAACTATAGAAAGGGTGCAGAGGAGATTTACAAGCATGTTGCCTGGATTTGGGAGCATGCCTTATGAGAATAGGTTGAGTGAACTCGGCCTTTTCTCCTTGGAGCAACAGAGGATGAGAGGTGACCTGATAGAGGTGTATAAGATGATGAGAGGCATTATTAGTGTGGATAGTCAGAAGCTTTTTCCCAGGGCTGAAATGGCTAGCATGAGAGGTCACAGATTTAAGGTGCTGGGGAGTAGGTACAGAGGAGATGTCAAGGGAAAGTATTTCACACAGAGAGTGGTAAGTGCATGGAATGAGCTGCCGGTGATGGTGGTGGAGGCAGATACAATAGGGTCTTTTGAGAGACTCCTGGACAGGTACATGGAGCTCAGAAAATTAGAGGGCTATGGGTAACCCTAGGTAATTTATAAGGTAAGGACATGTTTGACACAGCATTGCGGGCCAAAGATCCTGTATTGTGCTGCAGGTTTTCTATGTTTCTTTTTTTTAGCCTAAGGGAGAGGGAGAGAGAGACTTTGAACTTCAGAAGCAGAATCAGGTTTAATATCATTGGCATATGTTGTGAGATTTGTTAACTTTGTGGCAGGAGTACAATGAAAACAATAATAATAGAGAAAATACTGAATTGTCATAAGTAGCTAAATTAAATAAGTAGTGCAAAAAATAGAAAAAAAGTCATGTCGTTGTGTTCATGGGTTCAACATCCATTCAGAAATCGAATGGGAGAGGGGAAGAAGCTGTTCCTTTGAATTACTTTTGCTGATATCTGCAGCCTGTAATTTCCCTTTGAGCATTGTCTCCATTGTGAATGCCCACAAGGCGGTGAATCTCAGGTTAGTATATGGTGACATGTATGTACTTTGATAATAAATTTACTTTCAGCCTAAGCTTGTTTAATCTTCTGCAGTACTGTACTTGAACCCTGAGATGACGTGCTCTTTTGACCAGGTAGGAGAATGCTTTTCATCTGGATATGACTTCAGAAAACAACGGTGTGTGCAACTATTTTATGGCCTCCATCTAACTCCATGTAAGCCATTGCTTCACCATGGTTGCAAAGAATTCTTTGAAAGGTTCTTGGAGGATCTGTTGAATTTCCTGAACGAATCAGCCTTGGGTCATGTCAGAATCAAGTTTATTAACACTGGCATATATCATGAAATTTATTGTTTTGAGGCAGCATACACAATACATATCATAAATAACAATATATACAATTCTGTGTGAAAGACACATGTATATATAGCTAGGGTATATAGTACTTAAGCAGTTTTATCTATTGCATTGTACTGCTGCTGAAAAAAACTAATTTTTTGACATATGTGAATGATGATAAACTTTATGGGTGTCCATTATGGACTGAGAGTGGGAATGGGCAAAGAGAGGGGAACCATGGTTGGGAACAGGGGAAGAGGGGAGGGAGGGAGAGGGAAGCACCAGAGGGACACTCTGTAATGAACAATAAACCAATATACAGTATGTTTATATATAAGAGAGAGTATATAATTAAAAGTACTGCAAAAATAGTGAAGTACTGTTCACGGGTTCAACGCCATTCAGAAACCTGCTGGCAAGGAGGAAGAAGTTGTTCCCAACCATTGATTGGGAACAAACTCCTACATCTCCTCTCTGAAGGTAGCAATAAGAAGAGGGCATGCCCTGAGTGGTGGTTCGTTCTCATCTGATTCAGTCTCCCCCTCCAGAGACTTTAGTATATAATCCCAGTTGATGGCAGAGCCGGTGAAAGATGATAAAACACCACAATGGCAGTGATGAAGGGGGAAACCTGCAGCAGAGGAAGGTCTGCGATCATCTCGTATCCCATGCCACTCTATCCTGACCCTGATCTGCCAAGGTGGCTGCCCATGCCTTCAGCCTCCCCACGTTAAACCAGTGTTCTCCACGAAGAGAACCTACTGTAGACACAGGAGGTACTGCAGTTGCTGGAAATCTGGAATGATACACACAACGTGCTGGAGGAGCTCAGCAGGTCAGGCAGCTTCTATGGAGGGGAATAAGCGGTCGGCATTTTGGGCCAAGACCCTTCACCAGGACTGAAAAGGAACGGTGAAGAAGTCAGAATGAGAAGGTGGGAGCAGGAGAGGTAGAAGCACTAGGAGGAAGTGATAGGTGAAACAGAGAGGGGGAGGGGGTGAAGTAAAGAGCTGGGAAATTGATTGATGGAAGAGATAAAGGGCTGGAGGAGGGGGAATCTGCTAGAACAGGATAGAAGAACATGGAAGCAAGGGAAGAGAAACACCAGAGGGAGGTGATGGGTAGGTAAGAAGAGAAGGTGTGAAAGGGAAACAAGGAAGGGGGGGGGCGGGTGGTGAATACCGGACGTTCGAGAAATGGATGCTCATGCCTTCAGGTTGGAGGCTACCAGACGGAATACAAGGTGTGGCCTCGTCGTGGCAGTTGGGGGGGCCATGGAGTGGCAAGTCCGACCTGCCACTGTAGACGAACCCTTGGAGAAGAACTTACCGGGGTAACCGCACTATAAACTGGCACCTCACCGGGGCACTGAGAAGGGAAACTGTAGAGACAGGTACAATTACAATCTTTGGGCAGGTTCAGGTTGGGGAAAGGTGCGGAGGGATGTGAGCCAAATGGCACCAGCCTGGTCCGTGTCGATGAGTTGTTTCCGCGCTAGATTGCGCGGGAGGTTGGGGGTGCTTCCTCTCAGTTGAGCTGTCACGCCGTGAAAGCAGATGATGGCTTGGCGGGCGATTCCTGACCGACATTCATCGCCGAACTGACAACTCAGATGAATAGACGATGGTGTCTGTTACTTGTGGGAGCTTGCTGTGTTTATGTTGCATTTCCGGCAATACAGTAGCGCAAATGGAAAGGCTGCTTCGTCGGCGGCACGACACTCCTTGGACATCCGGGAAAAAAAAATTTAAAAGTGCGATGCAAGAGAAAATCTGTCTTCTCTTCTTCCTTTCTTTCACTCCCTTGTCGATTCAATGGTGTGAACTTTCTCACCCGTGTTCACAATGTGCTTAAAATTCACCGTCCGCAAATGGAAATCAGGGAGCGCATATGACTTGTACGCGCTATTCTCTCCTGACAGCGAGAGCCCCGTTGATAGACAGCCAGAATGAGCAAGTTAGATTTGCCTCTGAATACATATTGTAGCGACTAATCTCAGAATCATCGTCTAAAGTTTCAGAGAGAGATTTGTAACATTTCAATCAGCTCCCTCCTGTTAGAATCTGCCTTGTTTTAAAATGTTGCTCTCGATCGCTGTAATATGGAGTGAGAATTTTCCTCCCACATGTCCTGTCGGAACACAGTCTGTTGGGTTTTTATTTTGTGATGTAAAGCATTTACATCTATACTGCAAACATGCCAGTCTCCTACGCTTCAAAACAAACAGCTCGCCACCTCTCAGGCTGCTACGGCAATCCAGCTCCAGCTGCCGCACTTTCGCGCGGAGATTTGCTCCTGTTATTTTTCTGTGCGCTGAGACGCACGAACAAAAGGCGCCGGCTTTTCACGGAGGCGCAAATGACCTATCAGGCCGACAGTAATTGCGGAGTGTGCACAGACTCCCTGACCACTATTAGGTACACCTGCATGCACATTTGCTCGTTAATAATCTAATAAACCAATCACGTGGCGGCAACTCAACGCATAAAAGCACAAGACATGGTCACGAGGTTCAACTTTGTTGTTCAGACCAAACATGAGAATGAGAAAGAAATGTGAGCTAAGTGACTTTGACGGCGCAATAATTGCTGGTGCCAGACAGGGTGGTTTGATTATCTCAAACTGCTGAGTTTACAGAGACTGGAAGGAAAACACATAAAACATTCAGTGGGGGAAGGTGCTTTGAGAGAAGTCAGATGAGAATGGTCAGACTGGCTCAAGCAGACCAGAGCGTAACAGTAACTCAATTAACTATGCTTTATAAAGATGATATGCAGAACAGCATCTCTGAACGCACAGCACATTGAATCTTCAGCTGCATAAGACCATGAACATGCACTGAGTGACCACCTTATTAGGTACCAGAGGTACCTAATAAAGCAGCCACTGAGTTATAACTGCAGATGCCAAAAACCTGAAAAAGGGGGAGGGGGGAATGAAGCATTAACTTCTCCACAGATGCTGCTCGACATGTAATGGATCTCCAGGAGTTTCTGCTATTGTTCTTATCTTTTAGAGCTACAGCACATTCCAACAAATCTGTGCTACCCGATTACACCCTTGTGACCAATCAACCTACTAAAACACCATGTCCTTGGGATGTAGGAGGAAGCTAGAGCATGCGGAGGAAACCCATGTCACCATTTACACTTTAAAAAACATAGACGTGCATCCATACAGCATGGAAGCAAGCCTTTTGGCCCAACTTTGTCTGTACTAACCAAAATTCCAATCCAAGCTATTCCTAATTGTCACGTTGAACCCAAATCCTATCCAGGTATCTTTTAAATGTAATTAAGGTACCGCCTCAACCACCTCCTCGATATTGAACACCCTCTGACCATCTACATTCCCATTAAATCTCTCTCCCTCACCTTAAATCTTTGCCCTTCTTGATTTCCCCAGCTCTGGGGGAAAGAAAATCTGTTAATTTATGCTACCTATGCCTATATATTGATTATATGCATGTCTACAGAGATGAGGAGGAATTTCTTTCAGTAAAAAGGTGGTGAATCGATGGAATTCATTGCTTCAGAAGGCTATGGAGGACAAGTCATTGGGCATATTTAAAAAGGAGTTTGATAGGTACTTGATTTGTAAGAGAGAAGGCAGGAGAATGGGGTTGAGAGGGATGATAAATCAGTCATGATCAGACTCGATGGCCAAATGGCCTAATTTTGCTCCAATGCTTTATGCTCTAATAGGTTTACCCCTATTTCTCCTCTTCTCCGATGGAGAAAGCCCCACCTGTTCAACCTCTCTCCATAACTTAGTCCCTCACATCTGGTAATACAAAATGCTCCTATATTCAGTATGTGTACAGGAGTTGCAATGTCATATTAAGCAGTACAAGATGTTGGCAATGCCACACTTGGCATTTTGCATACACCTGTGGTTACCCTGCCTTTGTTAATATAGTTAACATGGATAAGGTTGAACAAAAGAAAAGATTTACAAGGATGTTATCAAGACTGGAGGGTTTCAGTGAATGGGAAAGGCTGGATAGGCCAGAACTCTTTTCCTTCTAGCACAAGAGGCAGTGGAGCACTTTAGAGGAGCTCTATTTGTCACATGTATATCAAAACATACAGGGAAATGCATCATGTGTGTCAAATCAAAGCAGTGATGATTGTGCTGGGCATCCCTCATGTTTTACCATGATTCAGGTGCCAACATAGTATGCCCACAAGGCACTAACCTGAACCATACATCATAGGAATGTGGGAGTCAATTGGAAGGCAGTAGCAGGAGAATGTAGAAACCCCTTTATAGGCCGTGGTGGGAGTTGAATCCCAGTCGGTGATCACAGGTGTTGCAAAGTGATGTACTAATCACAACGCTACCATACGACTTTATAGAGGTCTGTAAACTCATGAGGGAAATTGTCATCATTATTTGCTATGTCATACGATGCAGGCGATCACAATCCAGGACCATGATTGTTCTTGGCAAATTTTTCTACAGAAGTAGTTTGCCATTGCCTTCTTCTGGGCAGTGTCTTTACAAAAGGGGTAACTGATGCTCTTCAGAGATTGTCTGCCTGGAATCAGTGGTCGCATAACCAGGACTTGTGATACACATCAGCTGATCATATGACCATCCACCACCTGCCCCCATGATTTCAGATGACACCGATCGAGGGGCTAAGCTGATGCTACACCTTGCCCAAAGGTGACCTGCAGGTTATCACAAGGAAGATGTCATATGCTGGGCATTGGGAGTGGACCCAAAAGCAAGGCACAGACACTGAACTACCAGGAACAGGACTAGGCATGAGAAGGAAGCAGGGAAAGAGGGGAAGAAAGAACACTGGACATGACACAGGCCAGGGACAAGGATTCCAGGCCTGGCTAGGACTTGACAAGGATAGGGAACCAGGACACGGAACTGGGGTCTAGGAGCCTGGGCTTGGATTCCAAGCCAGAGACTGGACAAGGACCCAGAACCTGGGTCTTGACTCGGGCTCGGACCCCAGACCCAGGCGAGGACATGATGAGGTTATAGGAGGAAGAGAGGCAACAGGACTGGACACGAGACTCATGGACAGGACAAGGGAATCCCAGCACCAGTCTGGGCAAAGTACTCCTGGGCTGGACAAGGCACATGGACACAACAAGAACACAGAGCCTTGGCTTGGACAGGACAAGGACCTTGGACATGACTAGGACTGGACAAGATCCCAAAGCCTTGACTTGGTCAAGGAAGAGACAGGAACACAGAGCACTGATCCTGGGTCAAGGAAGAGACAGGAACATGGAACACCAAACCAGGACCCTTCCCTGGGTACAGGACATGGGGCCAGGACTCATTACACAGAACACTGAGCCAGGACCCCTCCCTGGGTACAGGACATGGAGCCAGGACTCATTACACCGAACACTGAGCCAGGACCCCTCCTGGGTACAGGACATGGGGCCAGGACTCATTACACAGAACACTGAGCCAGGACCCCTCCCTGGGTACAGGACATGGAGCCAGGACTCATTACACAGAACACTGAGCCAGGACCCCTCCCTGGGTACAGGACATAGGGCCAGGACTCATTACGCAGAACACTGAGCCAGGACCCCTCCCTGGGTACAGGACTCATTACGCAGAACACAAGGCAGTTCCTAACACCAGGTAGCAGCAAAACAGTCAGACCTACCTAGCAAAGGCATGGACACAGGCAGACAGTTCCAAACAGGGCAGGGCTCCAGGCAGAGTCACAGCAAGGTAAAGGTAAGGGATACAGACAGGGAGTTTGGACAGGAACAATCCAGCAGCCAGAGTCTGAATCCTGAGGCTATTTATGAAGTCAGCCCAAACAAGAATCATCTGCCTCAACAGAAACTGGGGGAACCTGGAAAACCTGAAAAAAGGAGCATTGATCGGGCCGTGAACCGGAATGCGGATTTCACGGACCAGACCATGACAGAAGGAGCATCTTACACCTCCTTTTGCAGAGAGATATCATCATTCTGTCACCGAAACGAGGGGAATGTATAAGTTTAATAGCCAAAGTCTTTTCCCCATGCCAGGGCAGTCCAAAACTAGAGGGCAGAGGTTGAAAATGAGAGGGTAAAGATATAAAAGTGACCTGAGGTGGGGGGGGGGGGGGGTAACCTTTTCATACAGAGAGGGTGCATATATGGAATGAGCTGCCAGAGGAAGTGATGGATATCGGTACAATTAAAAGACCTTTGTGCAGGTACGCAGATAAGAAAGGTTCAGAACTGGGATTCCCAGACTATGTTATGCCATGGACTAATACCATTAAGCAAGAGGTTCGTGGACCACAGATAGGGAACTGCTGATCTAGAAGGATATGGGCCAATGCTGGAAAATGGGACTAGTTCAGGTAGACAGTTTGATCAACATGGATAAGATGGGCCAAATGGTCTGCTTTCCAGACTCTATATTATGGAAGTTCCCTAGTTATAATTAATCCGATTGACAAAAATCTGTGCAAATTCTCCCAGATGTTTGAAAGCATTTTTCAAGATAGTGGGAATAATAATAACAAAACATTTCATGTTGCTTATTAATGACCATAATATATATGTATTCCATTATTTTAGTTATAGGTATTATTGGGGCTATTATTCAGTGAAATGAAAGAGTTATAGTCAGTGGCATTATCTTCCTCGAGCTCCACCGTCAGCTGGGATTTTTATTTATTTATTGAGATACAGTGTGGAATGGGCCCTTCCAGCCTTCTAAGCCATGCTGCCCAGCAATCTCTGAAATAACCCTAGCCTAATCACAGGGCAATTTACAATGGCCAATTAACCTACCAACCAGTAGGTCTTCGGAATGTGGGAGAAGACAGGAGCATCCGGAGGAAACCCATGCGCTCACGGGGAGAACATACAGATTCTTTACAGTCAGCGGTGGGAATCAAACCCTGGGTCACGGGCACTGAAAAGTGTTATGCTAATCACAACGCTACCACGTTAAGAGCTGAGGTGGAGGCTGATTCAGAGGAGGGAGAGCAATCCACCCGGGACATGCCCCATCAGAAAGGAGTTGCAGGAGCCTGGAGACACCCACTCAATGTTTTTGGAACAGATTCTTCCCATCTGCCAACAGGTTTCTGAACAGGCAACGAACCAACCCACGAACACCGTCTCGCTATCTTTGCACTCAGTCTGTGTGACTTATTTGATTTTATGTACATGATACACTATATAATCTGTACATAGATTGATATGATATGGGTACCTATAGAAAACAGAAGCACACGAAAGAGAATAGATGCTTGACTCAGCAACTTTTGGAGAAACTCAGCAAGTTGAGCAGCATCTGTGTGGGGAAAGAAACCATCCAGGTACAGCATGTTAACCTGAGACTTTGACAATACCCCTTCCCCACAGATGTTGTTTGACCTGCTGGGTTCATTCAGCAGTTTGAATTCTGAAAGTAAACAAGAACAGACATGTCTTACTGACAGGGAAATTAGCTTGTCGACCATTCACAGAAACTAAACCCTTACATAACCCGGGGTGGGGGGAGTGGGTGGGAGTCTGCCTGCATTTCATCACAAGATGAAGTGATCTGTGCAATGACACTGTACTGGAAAATTTCACAACAGTGCTTTCGACCAGCACAGCTAAGTGATCAGGTTGAACTGTGATATGATCCCATGCTGCCAGCCTGCACTGCAAATATCAAATCACATTGAAACTGGTGCCTGGCGACAGCTTTGCAAAATCATTCAACTAAATGACATTTAAGGCAATGATTAATAAGAGAAACCCTTCTGAGTGTTAGCATTTGAGCTGCAAAGTGTATAGAACACTCTCATCGCTCCCCTGAACCGTGGAGTTTTATTATTCTGTCATTAGATGGGGCCATTGCTGGCAATGTCAGTGTTTCTTACCCTTAAAACCAAGAGGCTTGCTGGGCCATCAAAAAGGAATTTAAGGGCCAACAATATTGCCTTGAATCTGGAGTTATGTAGCGGGAAATTGTGTCTATGTTGCCTCCTTGTACAGATATTCATGATTTAACCTTCATGTTTTATCTTTTCTCTTCTTATTGCTATTTTAGTTTCGTTCTTTTGGTTTTTAAAAACTTCCTAACCCTCGAGCTTCTTACTAATTTTTGCTATATCTTATGCCCTCCCTTCTGCTTTTACGTTGTCCTTGCCTTCCTTTGACAGCCATGGTTGCCTCATCCTCCCTATAGAATGCTTCTTCTTCCTTAGGAAGAACTGATCCTGCATCTTCAAATTACTCCCAGAAACTCCCAAACGCCGCTCAGCTGTCATGCAGGCCAGTGTCCCTGATGCACCATCAATAACTCTCGGAGACGGGAGGCAAAAGATAGGCTTTTACTAGCGGCAAATGTGACCACAACATCTTGGAGACTGAGGGAGGAGCAGTGCCTCCAATTGCCTTTAGCCAGGGTTCTGTAAAATTGTACAAGGCATTGGTAAGGCCAAATTTGGAATATTGTGTGCAGTTCTGGTCACCGAATTACAGGAAAGATATCAATAAATTAGAGAGAGTGCAGAGACGATTTACTAGGATGTTACCTGGGTTTCAGCACTTAAGTTACAGAGAAAGGTTGAACAAGTTAGGTCTCTATTCATTGGAGCGTAGAAGGTTGAGGGGGGATTTGATCGAGGTATTTAAAATTTTGAGAGGGATAGATAGAGTTGACGTGAATAGGCTGTTTCCATTGGGAGTAGGGGAGATTCAAACGAGAGGACATGATTTGAGAGTTAGGGGGCAGAAGTTTAAGGGAAACACGAGGGGGTATTTCTTTACTCAGAGAGTGATAGCTGTGTGGAATGAACTTCCTGTAGAAGTAGTAGAGGCCAGTTCAGTTGTGTCATTTAAGGTAAAATTGGATAGGTATATGGACAGGAAAGGAGTGGAGGGTTATGGGCTGAGTGCGGGTAGGTGGGACTAGGTGAGATTAAGAGTTCGGCATGGACTAGGACGGCCGAGATGGCCTGTTTCCGTGCTGTGATTGTTATATGGTTATATGGTCTGTGGGAGGAGCCACAGGAGCAGCCAGCAGAGGGGCGTGTCCAGACCGGTATACACATAGTTTACCACAGTCCCCTTCCAATCAACTCGATCCAGTTTCTCTGTCGTGGCTCTGTAATTAACTTTACTCAATCGTGTGGCTGGGCTGGGCTGCTTCCCTTCAATCCACTTCGACAGGGCCCAAGGCAAGGAGAGACACAAACTGGCGCAGGAAGCGGTGTGAGCAGCTGTCGAGGAAGTGCATACCACCAAGGATGGTGGGAATTGAGCAGCAGGGAGCTTGGACAAAGTGGGAGGGTGCACTGAAGTGGAAGTTCTCCTGGTCCACCATCTAGCAGGCAGAACCCTAGCGCATCAAGTTCATGATCTATACTACGAGACCCTGGCTGGCCCAGTGAACCATTTGGCTTGGGGAAAAGGTGAGGCACCATCCTGACCCCTCTGCCCTAGAACATGTCCTCAGCAGCTGCTCAAAAACCTTAGGAGAAGGCTGCTACCGCTGGTGCCATGACCAGCCGCTGAAGGCAGTAACAGAAAATCGTTAACAGTAATAAGAACAAAAACACCTGATGACTCTAGGTAACATCACTGATGATGTGTGCTCACACATCCTAGGATGTTTCCCAGCATCTTAATGCTAATACGTCCGATTTTAAACTGCTGAGTGAATTTTATCATGTTATGATCACTACCTCCTGAGTAGACCTTTCTAATCAACTCATTGCACAACACCCAATCAAGAATTACCTTTTCCCTAGTGGGCTCAACTACAAGCTGCTCTACAACACCATCTCAAAGGCAATCCACAAATTCCTTCTCTCGGGATCCAGCACAAAATGGACTTTTCCAATCGACCTACACATTCAAATCCCCCACGAATATCTGCACATTGCATTTTTTTACATATCTTTTCTATCTCCCATTGTAATTTGCACTCCACATCCTTTTTACCGGTTGGAGGCCCAGATATAACTTCCAGTAGGGTCTTTCTACCTTGCAATTTCTTAACTCTAACCACAAGGATTCTATATCTTATGAACCTATGTAACTCCCTCCTAAGGATTTGATTTCAGATTTTACCAACAAAGCCACCCACCCACTTTGCCACCTGCCCGTCCTTTAGGTATCCTGTGTCCTCGGATGTTAAGCTCCTAGCTGTGATCTTTCTTCAACTGCAACTCGGAAAAAATGGTAATGTCTCCACTGACCTCGGGAATCTATTCAAAGAGGGAATGGTCCAGCTCATACTGAGAATCATGCATGGAATCACAAGACCTCTGCATAAATGGCGGAAGGAGAAGTTGATCTCAAAAGCTACCCACCTCCTTCTTCCTGCATCAGGAAACCGAGTCCACTGTTGGCTGTGAGCCCGTGAGTCCACGGAAGGCTGGAGGCCCAGACACCTATCCTGGGGTTGGAAGGCTGTCTGTGTGTGAGAGAGAGTGGGAGGGAGGAAAGGGGCTTGCTTTGCTGTTGTTTTGTTGCTTGTCGTGTTCCACTTTGTCCAATTGTGTTGCTTTGCTGAGCATTGTGGCGATACTATGTTGGCGCTGGAATGTGAGGTGGCACTTGTGGGCTACCCCAGCACATCCTTGTGTCGTGTCGTTAACGCAAACAATGCATTTCACTGTGTGTTTCAATGTAGAGTCAATAAATAAGTGGATTTGAATCTGGATCTGAAACTGAACCTATAGAAAAGTCTGTGGTTCCCACGTTGATACCACTAATCACCTGAGAACTCTCCAAAATTGAATGGAAGAAAGTCATTCTCAATCCTAAGGGACTAAGAAGATAGTGGCTTTGAGATAGATTTGCCTTTGAACTAAAACCCCTTGTTACAATGAAGGATTATTTTAAAAAAAGATCTTTTTTTTGTCAATTAAAATGGGGACTGTATTTTCTCGGTGTCAACTTGTGGCTATGCAGAGGTCCTTGGCTTGTTTACCATTTATGCCTAAATATCTCTGCACTGGCTCTGGTTTTACACTTTGTTTTGCAGGTGTCTCATATGGGATCATGGGGATTGTTTAATTCTTTGTATTTAACACCTTTATTCAACTTGGGATAATGTTCGGAATTCCTACTTGCTCTACGGTGTACTTCAGAGGGGCATATCATCTCTGGGTTGTTGTGGTTCCTTGTGAGGTGAGACTCAAACTGAGTTCTTCAGTGTATCATGAGTAATTTCAGTTCCTCAAGATTCTGTATTAGTTGCCTGAGCTCTTGTTAGGTATTCCCAGTCATTTTTTGTAATAAATCTTTAGTCTTGTTTGAATTGCCGAAGTCTGCTTGATTCCTGCACTTGGATTCACTAGTGACCCTCACACCCCCTTGAAATAAAGCCATCATATTTGCCTTCTTCACTGCTTTCTACACCTCAATATCAAAGTTATCATGTGTTACATCTGTTATGTGTCTGATTGTGCTTTAACCCCTGGTTCGGGGAAGTGTTGTCTCATTTCTGTATACATTATACGTTATATACATGTAAATAGTTAAATGACAATAAACTTGACTTGATTTGACTTGACTTGACTGTTAGTGGGATGGCATGGTAGCACAGCACGATGCTATTACAGCCCCAGCATTCTCCAATCAGGGTTCAATTCCTGGCAACATCTGTATGCAGTTTGTACATTCTCCCCGTGACCTTGTAGGTATACTCCAGTGGTTCCATTTTCCTCCCTTTTTCCAAAGGTGGGTTAGGGTTAGTGAGTTGTGAGCATGCTATGTGTTGTGGGGAATATGACAACACTTGGCTGTCCTGCATAATTCACATTGATTTTATTAGATGCAAATACCGTACTTCTTGGTATGTTTCAATGCATATACAATAAATAAACCTCATCTGGTTTGTCACCAAAAACACTTGCAAATTTCTACAGATGTACCGTGAACAGCATTCTAACTGGCTGCACCACCATCTGGTATGGGGGGGGGGGGGGGGGGGGGGCGGGTCTACTACACAGGATAGAAGTAAGCTGTAGGAAGTTGGAATGTTAGTCAGATCCATCATGGGCACTAGCCTTCATAATATTAAAAACATAAACACAAGGAAATCTGCAAATGCTGGAAATTTAAGCAACACACACAAAATGCTGTTCGAACGCAGCAGGCCAGGCAGCATCTATAGGGAGAAGTACAGTCGACATTTCGGGCCGAGACCCTTCGTCAGGACTAACTCAAAGAAGAGATAGTAAGAGATCTTGGAGGAGTGGCGCCCCAAAAAGGCGGCGTCCATCATTAAGGAACCCCGTCACTTAGGAAATGCCTTCTCACTGCTACCATCAGCAAGGAGGGACAGGAATCGGAAGGTGCACACTCAATAATCCAGGAACAGTTTCTTCTCCTCTGCCATCTGATTTCTGAATGGACATTGAACCTAGGACCATTACCTCACTACTTTTTTATTTGAATTTCAATACTACTTATTTAACTATTTTACACACACACTCACACACACACACACACACACACACACACACACTGTAATTCTTCCTTTTTTCTCAATATTATCATATGTGCATTGTTCTGCCACGAAGATAACATATATCACAACATATGCCAGTGATATTAAACCTGATTCTGATTCTCTCTCTGTTACTGGCAAAAGAACATCAAATGGGAAGTTAAAACAATAGGGAAGAATGTAGAAGCTAGGAGTTTACTGTTGGTTATTCCTAGTGTAAATGGCTGGTTGGAGAATGAGGAGGGCTGTTCCCGAGCATAAATGACAGAAAGGTTGATGGGAAAAGTGAGGACAAGGGATTGTTCTGAGAGTCGGAATAGATATTAAAGGTGATATGACCGCTTTCATGAAGAAACTTGTTCGAACATGGTTCTTGTTCATCGTACTTGTTTTCCATGAATTTTCACCTTATCGTGGTGGAGAAGCTTGTGTGGTCCTGAGATCCCGAGAGTGATGCCGTCTGGAGCTATGCTCCTGGTAGGGTCACCCATGGCGGTAAGGTCAAGGGTGAGGTCCCTGACAAAGAACAATCCAACCAAGACCTCAACGGTGGAACAGGCGGACGAAGTTACTTTGAACTCAGTCTCTGTGAAGGCCGACAAAGGCTGCAACAAATCCATCAGCTCCAATCATCATGGTTTCCATGCCACTGGAATCAGTTGATCTGTAAAGTATCATGTGCTTCTTGGAGTGCAACATCAAGTACACATTAAACAAATGCATGCACAGGCATCTTTGCTCTATGGAAACGGAATGAAGACCATCATCCTCAACCTCGAGGGATAGCCATGACGACGACATGGTGTATAATTTCAGCCAAGGATCAATGTGGTGACCTTCTGACTGCCCTCGTGGGTGGACTTGGAATCTACCCAATTGTGTCCAACTACTACACACTTTCACCTCAGTGGTTTTAAGAGGAAACTCACCATTGCTGTCTCAACAGCAACAGCGACGGACAACAAGTGTCATCTCTGCTAGCAATACCCACTTACACTGAATGAATGAAAGACTACAATTTATTGCTGCTGTCAGTTGTCAGAGTGAATGTGTTATCGATTCTCTTTTAAGCAATAGATATTTATAAATGTTTGTCGTCTGGTAAAAGAAGCACAGGGTTCATCAGATACTGTTACTGCACATTTAATATCAGCTTGGTGTAAATGAGAGTAATATCCTGGTCTGTTGCCTTATTTTGATCTCTGCTTGAGTTCTGAGATTAAGAACAATATGTGCTTCAGATTCACACAATGAATGCACCTGACACTGTGTGAATTAAGCTTTTGATTAACTGACAATGCCATTATGGTGTGTACATGTCATGGGAGAGGACACATCTCTCTCAATCAAATAGAGCGCTGTTAGCTTTGCCTTTTTCTCACCTCACTCTCTCTACAGCAATTGAGATTTGGTATGTCAACAAACACGCTAGGAAATGTGTACGGATGTGCGGTGGAGACCATTCTGACTAGTTGAATCACAGCCTGGTATGGAGGCTCCATTGTGCAGGCATGATTGAGGCTTGTAGACCCAGTTAGCGACATTGCAGGCAGAATCTTCCCCACGACTGGAGACACCTTCAAAAGCCAGGGTTCCTCAAGAATGCAGCATCTATCAATAAGGGCCTTCCCCATCTGGGATATATCCTCTCCCTATACCACCGAGGAGGTACAGGAGCATGAAGACCCACACTCAAAGTTTTATGAACAGCTTTTTCTCCTGTGCTATCAGATTTCAGAATGGTCCATGAATCCATGAGCACTACCTCACTATTCCCCTTTTATATTGTCTGTTTATCAATCAGTCTATCTATCTAACTTGCTAGCAATCTATCTACACAAGAGACTCTGGAGTTACTGGAAATCCAGAGCAACACATTGCTGGAGGAACTTAGAAGGTCAGGCAGATCTATGGAAATGAATAAGCAGTCGACGTTTCTGGCTGAGACTCTTCATCAGGACTGGAAGGTGGGGGGGGGGAAGATTACAGAATAACAAGATAGGAGAGGGGAAGGTGGACTAGCTAGAAGGTGACAGGTGAAGCCAGGGTAGAGGGAAAGGGCTAGGATTGGAGAAGAAGAAATCTGACAGAAGAGGAGAGTGGACCATGAGAGAAAGGGAAGAAGGCAGGTCACCAGGAGGAGGTGATGGACAGGTGAGGAGAAGTAGTAAGAGCTCAGAGTGGGAAATAGAAGAGGGAAAGGGAAAGGATTTTTTTTTACCAGAAGGAGCAATCAATATTCATGCCATCAGGTTGGGAGCTGCCTAGACAGAATATGAGGTGTTTCTCCTTCAATCCAGAATGGCCTCATCATGGACTGACATGTCGGAACTGAAATGGGGATAGGAATTAAGATCCCACTTTTGACAGATGGAGCAGAGATGCTCGACAATGCGGTCCCCTAATTAACGTTGGGCTTCAACAATAGAGAGAAGGCTGCATCGGGAGTTCCAGATACAATAGACAACCCCAACAGATTCACAGGTGAAGTGATGCCTCACCTCAATCTCAGTGGCTCTTCAACTTAGACCACCTGGACAACACAAACACCTATGTCAGGATGCTGTTCATCGACTATAGCTCAGCATTTAATACCATCATTCCCACAATCCTGACTGAGAAGTTGCAGAACCTGGGCCTCTGTACCTTCCTCTGCAATTGGATCCTCGACTTCCTAACTGGAAGACCACAATCTGTGTGGATTGGTGATAATATCTCCTCCTTGCTGACAATCAACACTGGTGCATTTCAGGGGTGTGTGCTTAGCCCACTGCTCTACTCTCTCTTTACCCATGACTGTGTGGCTCGGTATAGCTCAAATACCATCTATAAATTTGCTCAACCATTGTTGGTAGAATCTCAGATGGAGTCAAGAGGGTGTACAGGAGTGAGATTTGCCAACTGGTGGAGTGGTGTCACAGCAACAACCTTGCACTAAACATCAGCAAGATAAAAGAGCTGTTTATGGACTTCAGGAAGGGTAAGACAAAGGAACACATACCAATCCTCATAGAGGGATCAGAAGTGGAGAGAGTGAGCAGTTTCAAGTTCCTGAGTGTCAAGATCTCTGAGAACCTAACCTGGTCCCAAAATATCGATGCAGCTATAAAGAAGGCAAGACAATGACTATACTTCATTAGGAGTTCGAAGAGATTTGGTATGTTAACAAAAGCACTCAAAAACTTATATAGATGTACCATGGAGAGCAATCCGAGAGGCTGCATCACTCTCTGGTATGGGGAGGGGTGGGGGCACTGAAACAAGATGCAGAGGGTTGTAAATTTAGTTGGCTCCATCTTGGGTACTAGCCTACAAAGTACCCAGGACATCCTCAAGGAGTGGTCTCTCAGAAAGGCATCATCCATTATTAAGAACCCCCAGCACCCAGGGCTTGCCCCTTTCTCACTGTTGCCATCCAGTAGGAGGTACAGAAGCCTGAAGGCACACACTCAGCGATTCAGGAACAGCTTCTTCTCCTCTGCCATCCGATTCCTGAAAGGACATTGAACACACTCAGTGCATCTCTGCTGTCACTGGAACTTAAAGGCAACTTCATACAGCTTTACTGAGGTTCCTTAGAATTACACCTAAAAGAATGTACAGGAAAATTAAACAATTTGTATAGCTGTGCTTCAATTGTCTTTCCATAGTCAATACTCACAAATGTATCTCTCTCCCTTCCTTCATCACCTTTTCCATTATGTTAACGCTTTGCTGTGAGGGTTTTAAAGGCAGCATTACTCCTCTAGTGCCATCAGTATTAGTGTGATATTCACTATACAAACCATCCAAACACACACAATAAGGTGACGTGCATGAACATATTACAGACATAAGCAGTTCCTCCCCAGGTTACAAACACCTAACTTCGCACATTCACATGAGTGAACTGGGATGAGTTGTGCTTTGTAAGTTCAAAACATTAAATTAATTCAAAGAAGACATGGGAGCCCGGAAATGCAGGTCTGACTTCGTCTTTACTTTCATCAAGGTGCTCATGTATTGGGTGGGAGCGTGATGATGTCTGCAATTAACGTATTTTTACATAGAGCTCGTAATGAATTGTTTAAATGGACGTGAGTGCTTAATCAAATAATATCTATAATAGAATACTGAAATATTATTGAAACATTAGCGACACAACAGGATGGGAGTTGTTGGCTGCTGCAGCTTCTTCCATGCAAGGTCTTGGTTCGTGCTGCATTTTTGACTTGAGAGCTGTTCAGGTTATAGACAGTTCACAGGAATGGAACCCTGTTGTCAGGTGGGGGCAGCTTGTACTGTCATTCAACAACAAGGGACTTTAAACATTCACAGTGAACAGGAAAAGAGTATAGGCTCCAGATATTATATATTACTTTACCAACAAACTCAGAGAGCCAACATGTAGACCGGGAGTATGGGCAAACTATTTGAACACAAAACCCATCAATGCAGAAGAGATTGTTCTTACTTGATATGAGAACTTGCCCATCCCCACACAGCAGAGAGCATGGAACTGCACTTCTGGTACTTATGTGGAGAGAAACCTTCACTAGAATTGTTCAACAGCAAGTGGGATGAAAGCCATTTAGTCATCCATGCCTGTGTTATCTCTCAGTAGAGTCATTCAATTAGTTCCACTAGTTCCTTAAGGTTTTATAGCCCAGGGTGGTAGTGAGGATAAGCTGATAGTGGCATGGGTCTCTGACAACCAAATCCAGCTCCTGACCTTCACCGGTGGCTTAGCTAATAAGCCCGCCGGAAATATTTCTACTGACAGTAGGAGGGGCAAATGTGGGTTACTAGCACGTTAAAACCATTTGCTTTGGGAAGATGGGGCTCATCAGCCATGTTTGGCAGTTCATCTAGGAGAAGGGAAACTCTGATCTCAAAGCTCCTCTGTACCTACTCATGGGGAAGGCTTCGGGAGTAAACCCCAAGGGAAAATCCTGAGCTGGAGCCCCTAAGGTTGAGTTTGATGTTGACTGGCAACTCCTCCGATACCACTGGTGCCAAACTGTATCAGTCTCTGGCATTCCTTTAGATTCATCAGCTTGTTCTCCATATCGTACTGACCTGGCTTACGTACCACATAGACAGGCAGAGCACAGCATGCATGGTCAGTCCTGACCAATTGAGGACCTCAGTTAGTTCCAATCCATTGCTCTTTCCCTGTTGACCTATACATTTTGTGTCTTTGAGTATTCATTCAAATCTCTTTTCAGAATCATATCTGAAGCTGATTCTATTCCTGTCTCCATGTTACCGTTTCTCCCGCTACAAAAAAATACGTTTACATCATCTTTTGTTCATTTCCAAATCCATATTCCTAGTTACTGACCATTCTGCCCTGTTTATTCTCTTTTATTTGAATGGTTTTGCGCATCTCTGTCAAATCTCAGCTTTGAAGAATAGTCGAAAGTTTCTTTGTCCTGAAAAGTTACCATTGTTTCACTCCCGGCTGATGTTGCCTGACCTCAGTGTGGACTAAGCTTTTTCAACAGGCTTTCCTCCCTGAGTTGTCAAGACAGTTTCAAACTCCACATGCTTCATTGGCTTGATCCATCTTTATAATTCAACTTTTGCAATCCTCCGTACAAAATTCTGCTCCACTTGGATCCAGCTTCAGTGTTAAAGGCTGACACTGGATCCAGAACCTGCACTTAGTGTCTTGGCTACCTGTTAAAACCAGAAACATCGACAGTCCTTTTCCCGCAGTAGATGTTGTTTGAACCATTGAGTTCCTCCGGAATCTTTACCTGTTTCTCCAGATTCCAGTATCTTCAGTCTCTTGTGTGTCTCTGTCCAAATCAGGTGCTCATACAAATTCAAAACTCTTGTGTTACTTCTTTAATCAGAGAAAATTTTAAAATTTTTGCTGGCTGTTTGTTCCACTTCAGTTCCAACATTGAGCTCAGTTGAAGTTAATGGGATTGAATTCAATAGAGGGGTTTTGGACATACAACTCTAATGTTCTGCATTGTATTTGCTAACGAGCCTGTGTACCCTTCCATTTTGTTATTTAGTATTTATTTATTTACACTGACGTACTCAATGTGAGCAAGACCAAGGAGCTGATTATTGATTTCAGAAGAAAGAAACCAAATGTCTGTGAGCTGTCCCTCAGCAGAGGATCAGAGGTGGAGAAGATTAGCAACTTTAAATTCCTATACGTTACTATTTTGAAGGACCTGCCCTGAGCCCAGCACACAAGTGCAATTATGAAGAAATTATGGCAGTGTCTTTATGTCTTTAGGAGTTTGTGGAGATTCAGCATGATACCTAAAACTTTGGCAAACTTCTATAGATGTGTAGTGGACAGTATCTTGACTGGCTGAATCACAGTCTGGTATGGAAACACCGATGCCCTTGAATGGAAAATGCTACAAAAATTAGTGGACATGGCCCAGTCCATCACGAGTAAAACCCTCCCAACCATTGACCACATCTACATGAAATGCTGTCACAAGTAAAGAGCATCCATCATTGTGGATCCCTACACCCAGGACATAATCTCTTTTCATTGCCGCCATCAGAAAGAAGGTACAGGAGCCTTAGGACTTGCACTACCAGGTTCAGGCACAGTTACCCCCAATTGACTGTTGCACCAAAGGGGATAAATTCACTCAACTTCACTCGCCCCATCACTGAAATGTTCCCATAACCAATGGACTCACTTTCAAGGACTTTTCGTTTCAAGTTCTTGATATTTATTGCTTATATATTTATTATCATTATTATTATTTCTTCTTTCTCTATTTGCGTAGTTTGTTGTCTTCTGCATTCTGGCTGAACACTCAAGTCAGGCAGTCTTTCATTGATTGTGCTATTCTATAGACTGATTGAGTATGCCCACAAGAAAATGAATCTGTGGGTTGTATATGATGACCTATATGTTGTTTGATAATAAATTTACTTTGAACTTTGATTTATTTATGTATTGATTAATTAATTAATTAATTTATCTGTCTATTTATTTAGAGATGCAACTGCTTGCTCATGGTTGCTACCAATTCTTTTATAAGTAATCCTATGGATACCATATTTATTGTGATTGGTTCTAATTTATTTCCTAAATTTACAAATCAAAAGTAGAAACCAGAACTTGTGTTAGTGTTCATGTCTCATCTGGTTTGTCATATTTGGGATCATGATCTCTGTTGTCTGTTACTAATTGTGTTAGGAACTTGCCATGTTACTGATTTCCTTCATAACGAGTGTCAGTTTGCTCTGACTCAATGTTCAATTCTCTGCCATTTTTCAAATTGCACACTGCTGATTTTAAATGGTATTGATCTGCACATCGCAATCTGTAGCATCTTGCTCTTGGGGTCATTTCAGCTCATGTAAACTTCAGCTATAATGAGAAGGAGATTCAGTCCTGGGTTCAGTTTATAGCATAAAGTGACCTGGAAAGGGGAAAAGAACCAATCATGTCTCTCCCTGCAATTCCATGCCCGGTGACAAAATCCCATTTCTTTACTAAAAATGCTCATAATAGCAGAAACTATATTTCCAAAGTGCCCAGGAGTCTGTGAAGTATTTTGAAATGCCCTGAAAAAACACTATAAAGTTATAGTGATTCTTGATTAGAGAGCAAACTAACTTCTTGTTCATGATTTGCCTCTATCTGTAAAATTGTGTAAAGTTAAGACACATTGATAACTTATGTCTGTTTTGGGTTATCTTAGACCTTTTCAGCAGGTAGATGTTAGTTTTCAAAATTTTATCATGTTGTCAATTGCATCATACCTGGAATGAAGGCTGGATCGAAAGTGGCTGCAGAGGATTGTAGACATAGCCAGCTCCATCATGGCCACAACCCTCCCTACCATTGAGAACATCTTCAAAAGATGATGCCACAAAAAGACAGCATCTCTCATTAAGGATAACCCCAACTCAGGACATTCCTTCTTCACATTACTACCTTCAGTGAGGAAGTACAAGAGCCTGAAGTCACACACACAGTGTTTTATGAATATCTTCACCTCCACCATCAGATTTCTGAACTGTCCATGAACAAATGAACACAACTTCACTATTCCTATTTTGCACTACCTATCTATCTATATCCACCCATCTACATCATCAAGGAATGGCCATCATTAATGTACCTCATCACCTGGTCATGCCTTGATCTCAATGCTATCACCAGGAAGGAGGTCCAGAAGCCTAAAGGCACACACTCAACAATTCAAGAACAGCTTCTTCAACTTTGTATTCCAATCTCTGAATGGACATTGAACCCATGAACAAAACCTCACTACTTTTTTATTTCTATGTTTTGCACTTCCTATTTAATTTAACTATTTTTAATATATATTTACTATCATTCACAATTCTTTTTCTCTGTCATTATGTATTACTGCTGCCATCAAGTCATCAAGTTCATGACATATGCTGTTGATATTAAACCTAATCCTGATTCTATCAATAATTTTTTTGTTGGTAACTTATAGTAATTCTTGTGTCTTTCACTCTGCTGCTGCGACCGAAGAACACATTTTATGACACATGTCAGTGATAATCAATCTGATTCTGATCAATTGAGAAGTTAACTTCAATTTGAGCAAACTGCATCCACTGCTTTCAGTCTGCTCCCACTTAAGCTGGAATTGTTTCTACCTCGTCTTGGAGTTCAACAATGCTCCATTCAAAATGACCACCTATTATTTGCTGAAGTTGCAATGCAATGGAGCCCGGCTGTGCACTTACAAGCTGTTCTTCCCTCCACATTAGAAAGGACTTCAGACTTGTGAGTCCCATCTTTTTCGGAGTTGTATTAAAGAAGATTAATGGCTAGTTGTATTTGCTTAGCAATAAAACCAAGGGATATTGAAGAACAGCAGGCGAAACATCATCTCTCAAGTTATATTTCAATATTTTTTGACAGATATGCGGACATGTGATTTACAGAGTGTTACTTTTCAAAGGGAACAAAGAGATTAATAGCCATGAGTCTCTTGTCATGTTGTGAAATATGACATTTGATTAAAATCTAAAAAATTTGCTTCTTGTATAAGCTTATAAAACACTATAAAAATTCAGAGTCACATGAATTATTCCAAAAGCATATGCTTAGATTGGGGGAGCGCTAAGACTTTCAGCGTCTGCTGGGGGCGTCGGCACTTTTGAGTGCTGGTTGGACTTTGCAGCACTATTTCAGAGATCTTTCTTGAGGAGTTAATGTTGGCAGATGCTCTCAAAGGGCACTTTGTTAGCTACAGGAGTGCACCTAACAAAGTGGCCACAAGAGTGGAAACTGCTGTGGTCTTCAGCTGCCGCAGCCCATCCACTTCCAGGTTCGATGCGTTGTGCATTCAGAGTTGCTCTTCGGCACGCCACGGTTGTAATATGTGATTTTTTTTCATCCACAGAACCGCTGCTACTGGATTTTTTTTTCACACCATACTCTGTAAACACAAGAGGCCATTGTTTGTGAAAATCCCAGGTGATCAGCAGTTTCTGAAATAATCAAATTGCCCTATCTGGCACCAACATTCCACCATCAGAGTCATGTAGATTGCATCTGAACCTCTTGACCACATCTGATTGCCTTTATGTATTGAGTTGCTGCCACATATGTGGCTGATTTGACATTGCCTTAACGAGTAGGTGTACATTTGCATCTAATAAAGTGGCCACTGAGTGTATACGGGGAGGTTCAGGCAGAGAGTAAGCCCAGAACACTTCACAACCTTCTTCCACAATTCAGCTTTAAAAACGCCACAGCCACTTCAAAGTCAAACTCCTATCTCCTTCTCAGCTGGTGCTTGTGAGCCATTTGCCTTTGTCTCCGCCGTGACGTGGTGGCTAACACTTCCACTTCTGAGTCAGAAGGTTGTGGGTTTAACTCCCTCTGCAGAGACCTGAACTCAAAACTAACAATCCAAAGCAATCACAAGGGAAGACTGCACAGATGGAGATGCCATCTTTCGGAAAAGCTATTAAACTGATTCCTTGTCTGCCTCCTCAACTGGACACAAATGATCCCATGGCGCTGTCTGGAAAATGAGTTGAAGACTTTTCCTCTCTGTCCTGGCTAATATTTATCCCTCAATCAACATCACTAATATAGAGTAACTGGTCACTGGGTCCAAACACATTTGCTGTCTTGCTGTCGGCTCCATATGGGGCACCCAGCCAAGTGACGAGTCAGCTCATCTCTGTATTGAGGCCAGAGACAAAATGGAGATCAGACCCTGTCATATTTGACCTTACACACCACTCTTAAATACACCATTAAATTAGTGAGCAACCTTGATTAGAAAAATTAATTGTTTTTCTTTATTCTAATGTTTTTAATTCAAGTCACTCAAAACATTTTCAGGCTTTTTATTGCTATTTAAAAATTGTACAACTACAGTATTTAAGTCTGCTTAAATGTTTGAAATAACATTAAGAAAAGAACATTGAAAAATCTACCAGAGCATTACACTTTGGGTGTGGGTTGTACCACTTCTGTTATTATGTGTGTAGATAATAAAGAACCCAGCTCCCAGTTGGCAATGTGGGTGGTTTACCTGGAACAGGATATAACATGGGTGAGCTCGTCATATGTGCTCAGGCTGGAACAAAAACCGTTGCTGTAAATCTGTAAATAAAATAGTTCCAGCTTTTTTACCCATGCTGCTTGTCTTTACAGGGAACAGACATAACCTGGTGTCAGAGGTGGGCGTGAGGTCTAAATACAGATGGTAAATAAATACCGTGAGCAACTGAAGAAAGAAATGCTAGACGGAGAGAGACGGAGCAAAGCAAGCCAACAAGGCGACGGCGTATTATGTCCTGAAGTACACTGGGTTCGACAAGAAATCCAGGTAAGAGCCAAAATATATTTCTGTCATAGATAAACTAAGTTCTCCCACACCTATCAATTTACCAGCAATCTAACTTGATAACTGGGAATGCCTCAAACAGTGATGATTCAAAATATATATATATATATATTCATGGCTGTCAGGGTGGGAGGGGCAGTTGAGAAATTGAACATGTCTACCTTTCTGCATGTAATTGGTGAAAATGCTTTGGGCATTTATAACAGCTTTCAAATTGATTGAGACAGCCTTTCCGTTGGACACTCTGATGACAAAATTTGAGGAGCATTTTGTCCCAATTAAAAACATAATGTTTGAGAGATTTACGTTCTTATCCTGTGAGCAGAAACAAGGTGATAGCTTTGACCAATACCTGGCTGAGCTTTTCACACTGAGTAAGTCCTGTGAATTTGGAGATTTTAGGGACACTATTCGGAGACATACTAGTTTGTGGAATCTTGGATAACGGGCTCAGAGAACCCTTGCTCAGTGGAACATATTTGACGCTAGAAAAAGCTGTGATTATGTGTAGAGAGGCGGAGACCATACGAGCAGAAGCTGAGGAGCTGCACAGAGCGGAAGCAACAGTGCACACTTCGGAAGCAGAGGAGCAGAGCACAAGACAACAGCAAAGCAAAGAGGTGTGCTCAAACAGCAAGCGTGGAGGTCGGCACATCCCAAAGACGTGTCCTGCTTGTGGAAATTCCTGCAACAACTGCGGGAAGAAAAGTCATTTTGATGTGCTGCAAAGCTGGAACTACTAAGAGAAAAGGTGCACGCAGTTGCTGAGGGAATGGAAGAACTCTTTGTAGATTCTCTGCAGACGTCTGGTGCTGGTAGAACAGAATGGATCATTCCCGTGACTGTAAAGGAGACAGTAATTCCATTCAAGCTTGATAGCAAACCTGGTAAATCTGTTATCTGTGGATGATTACAAAACTCTCAAAGTAAAGGGCAATATTTACCCAGTGAAGTTGAAAGTGACAGGCTATACTGAAGAGAATGTTCCAGTAAAAGGAGGCTGTATTGTAGCCTATGAAGCACAATAGAACCCATAAGATTATAAGTCCATAAGATATAGGAACAGAATTAGACCTTTTGGCCTATCGAGTCTGCTGTACCATTTCATCATGGCCGATCCCAATCAGCCCTATTCTTCTGCCTTCTTCTTGTATCTTTTCATGCCCTGACTAAAAATGCCACACAACAAAGACTGTCAAGCACCCAATGTGTGAATTCAATAGAACATGTAAATAAAAAAAAAGAAATACCACACAAAGCATGAATGTAGATTTCCCAGAAGTTATGAACCTGTTATGATCCGTTAAACAATTCAGGCTACGCAGTAAAATCTATGTAAGTCTTTAGAAAGCCACAACACAAAGCACTACTAGAATAGTCTGAAAGTTCCTAGCATTTGAGAAATGAGCATGCTTATTTCTCAGTAAGCACTACCATGGAACCTGTTCAGCACTGCAGCTCACACAGGAGCAAAATGGCTGCAGGCCACAGGCATGGAGCCAGTTTAATGCTGAAGTGAGTAAAACTTTTCAGAGTAGTGGGCTGAACACTGATTTGTCATTTGCTCTCAGCCTCACCTTGCTCTTCTAACCTGCCTCGGTGCTTAAATCAACTAAACATCGGCTCGTTTTCTTCTCTCGGCTCCAATCAGGCCCCAAGTCCACTCCAGCATTCTTGAGGTCCAGTTTGTTGAATCCTTCAGGAAAACCACAAAAATACCAGGTCATACAGATGGTTCAAAAACATAACTTCCAAATGGAAATTACAGGCTACAAATCACAGTTATCATAGTCCAGAAAAAATAGAATTAATAGAATATTTGATAGTTTTGTTTAGTGCCTGCAAAATGTCACCATGTTTTGGAAGTGCCATCTCACCAATGCATCTCCATTTACACTTTATCCCATTGTAACGCATTTAGAGCTACATTATTCATTAAAAAAGTGCTCTAAGAATAAGTTATTATGATTATATTTTTTTTATTTTTTCTCAGCTCGAGCTGGTAAAATCTGATGCACAGGCATAACCAAGCATGCTCATTTCTCAATTGTTAGGAACTTTTGGACTATTCTACTGGTGTTTTGTATTGTGGCTTTCTGAAGATTTACAAATATATTACTTTGTAGCCCAAATTGTTTAATGCTATTGTGTAGTGACTTTGGAATGATACCAGTTGTAGATATTACTATCAGGACAATGCATACCCTGTTCACGTTCCAAAGTCTATCAATTTCCTTTTTTACTTCAGCATATTTCTGATGTTTTTCACTTAATGATTTCTGTAAGTTATGTGCCTTTGGAATGGTTATATATATTAAGTAAGTTGTTCTTGCTTATTTATCCAGTATTATTATATCTGAACGGTTATTATAGATTGTCTTTCTGTGATAATGGGTCAGTCATAATATAATTTGTGGGATTCTGACTCTAAAACTGGATCAGGCTTGTATTTATAGTAAGGTATGATTTATTTTATGTATTTGTATCTTAAAGTAAGATTTTGGCGAATGACGTTTGCCACTTGATTGTGCCTGTGTAAGTAATCAGATTGTGTTAAACTGCTACTGGATCCTGTAATGTGTTGGATTGTTTCTCATTTTCCTTGGAATTATCTACATTTATCATCTTGAATTTGTTGGTCTTTTAAGATGTATTTTTGATATTTGTTTGTGTTAACCGCCTGGTCCTATATTGCTGCATGGAACCCTTCTGTTTCTGGAAAGAGGTCTCCAACTCTACGCCAGGTATTCAATGCTTGCTGTTTGATATCTAGCCTGGTGAGATTGTGGGGATGTATTCCATGGAGGATCATGCTCTTCCATTGATTAACTGTTTCTTCTTTAGTGATAATGTCTTCATTTTTCTGGACTGTGATCTCATTCAAGTTTAGAGGTGTGTACTTCTGATCAGAATTGCATTTGCTCTCTCATTAACAAGGTGTTTTTTTTCTTGCCCACAGAACTGCTGTTTAATGGATGCTTTATGTTTTTTCTATACCATGTTCTGTAAACTCTAGAGGCTCATATATGTGAAGATCCTTGGAGATCAGCAGTCTGTGAGATACCCAGACAACCCTGAGTGGCACCAACCATCATTCCACAGTCAGCCACTGAGATCACATTTCTTCCCAGTTCTGAAGTTTGATCTGAACAGCTGTACCTCCTGTCCATGTCAACATTTTAAGTTGCTGCCACATGTTTGGCTGACTAGATATTTTCATTAATAAACAGGTGTACTGGTGTACCTGATAAAGTGGCCACTGAGTATATGTTTTTCCTCTACTCATTTCTCTGTAACCTGCATCTTTCTTTCTCTCATCTGCCCATCAACTCCCCTTCTGCCTCTAACCTGTCACCTACCTGGATATCTTAAAGGAGTTACAGGGACTGAGGTGATTGCAGAAATAATATAAATATTAACACTCTGAGCATCTGTAGCAATTATGCAGCAATGGATGTCATGAGACAAGTCCAAGTTTCTGATCAGGGAGGAACTTGAGAATAGTTTTCCTTGGGTAGTCTTGCCAAAATTAACAACATCTGTTGGTTCCTCTTATTCACCAAAAAGCCAAACATTTCTGGCAGTGTGCTCGCCAACAGTGAGACAGCCAAACTAAATTCCTGTAAACTGCGAAAAATGCTTAGAACTTCATCTTCGCAAATCTCAGCAGGTCTGATGCACTCACAGCTGCTGGTAAGTTTTCTCACGTTGACCAACCGAGGTGCTTCTGTTTTCATGCACCAAGAGGTGAGACTTGTTTGCAGACACTAAATTGGCAAAGTGATGCTGGGCTTCCTGAATATATGGGGCATAAGTTACACTTCCTAACTCTTGTAATCTCAGCTCAGGTGAGGGGCGCACTCAAGCTTTGTGGAGCCACCACAAGAGTTTGATGGGGGAGGACCACAGTGTAGGGTTCTTCTGCCATTGGACATGGGGGGGGGCCTGGTTAAGGGAGGAAGTCCCTCAATTATTGTAGTAGTGTACTGCACCAGGGGACCACATGAATAGCGACAGATCAGTTGGTTTATAGAATATAATAGAACACTATGTATTGCATTGACTGTGATTGTAATAATGAAAAGCATTGCACAGTTTATTCTTGCAAATCATTTTTTTATTATGAATAAAATTAATTTTGATATATAAAAATCTCAGCTAAATGCCGATGTTATTGGCCTAAATAAAAATCATAGAACTTTAAACAAATAAATTACAGCCACAATGAATCAGACCAAAGCAACATGCACAAAATGCTGGAGAAGCTCTGCAAGTCGGGCAGTGTCTTTGGAAATTAATAAATAGACATTTTCAGCATTTTTGGCTGAGAAAAGGAGGGGAAAAGTGCAGAACTTCAGGACTGGAAAGGAAGGTGCCAGAATAAAAAGGTGGGGGGGGACAGGAAGGAGGATAGCTAGATGGTGATATGTGAGCTAAGTGGGTAGGAAAGGTAAAGTGCTGGAGAACTAGAGGAGGAGAGTGGACTATAGGAGAAAGGGAGGGGAGGGGACACGGGGAGGTGATAGACGGTGAGAAGAGTTAAGAGGCCACAGTGGGGAACAGAAGAAAAGGGGAGGGGGGAAGGAATTTTTTTACTAGGGGGAGAATTCAATATTCATGCCACCATGTTGGAGGCTACCCAGACGTGGGTGAGGACAGCATCAAAGGTGGAGCAAGGGAAACCTTGTTCTTTGAAGAAGGAGGACATCTCCAATGTGCAGGAATGGAAAGCAACATCCTGGGAATTGATGTGGCAGAGATGAAGAAACAAAGAAAAGGAAATAGCATTCTTACAGCAGACAGGGTGGGAGACAGGGGGTATAGTCAATATAACCATGGGAATCGGTAGGTTTTTAAAAAGGTGTTAGTCAACGGTTTGTCTCCAGAGATGGAGAGAGAAAGATCAAGAAAGGGGAGGGTGGTGTCTGGAATGGACCAAGTGAATTTAAGGGCAGGGTCAAAGTTAGAAGGAAAGTTGATGAAATTGATGAACTCAGCATGGGTGCATAAAGCAGCACTAATGTATGGAGGAAGTGTTGGGGAGCAGTACCAGGGAAGGCTTGGAGCAAGGATTGTTCTACGTAGCCAATAAAGAAACAGGCATAGCTGGGGCCCATGCCAATCCTTGAATCTGGAGTACATGGATGAAGCTGAAGGAAAAATTGTTGAGGGTGTGGACCAGTTCTGTCAGACAGAGGAGGGTGGTGGTGATGGTGATGGTGAATCAGACCATACTTGGAATAATGTGAGCAGTTTTAGATCCCTTATCCATGAAAGTATGTGCTGGCATTGGAGAGGGTCCAGAGGAGGTTTATGAGAACGATTCCAGGAATAAAAAGGTTAAAGTATGAGGAGCACTTGATGACACTGGACCGGTACTTGCTGGAAGGAGATAAACAAGGAGGTTATCATTGAAATCTATGATACAGTAGATGTGGAGAGAATGTTTTCTATAGTCGTGGAGTCTAAGACAGAGGGTACAGCCTCAGAATGCAAGGACATCCCTTTAGAATGGAGATGAGGAGGAATTTACTTAGCCAAAGTGTGGTGAATCTGTGGAATTCATTGTCACATATGGTTGCAGCGGCCAAGTCATTGAATATATTTAAAGCAGGTGTTTGAAAGAATCCTGATTAGTAAAGGTATCAAAGTTTATGGGGAGAAGGCAGGAGAAAGGGGTTAAGATGGATGATAAATCAGCCATGATGGAACGATAGAGTAGCCTCAACAAGCCAAATGGCCTAATTCTACTCCCATGTTTAATGGTCTTATAGTTTAATAGAGTTTTTCAGTTTTGCATAGAGAATAGTTATGCTCAGTTTTTTTCTCTATAGAATAGTGGAGGCTGAGGGAGGGGAATCTAACAGAGATAGACAATGAATGTAGGTGACATTTCCTTCATTGGAGAGGTGCCTGAAGCTAGATGTCAAAGGTTTGATAGGAGGACATTATTTTTTCACATGGAGTGTCGTAATCTAGAACACCCTGCCTGAGGGTGTGACGGAGGCAACATTTAATGAGTATCTTGATGAGCACTTCAATCTCCAAGACATGAAAGGCAGGTAAGTTAAATTAGTACAGAGAGGCAGTTAAAGGTTAGCATGGGCAGAGTGGGGCAGTATGACTCTATAATGTTCTGGCTGATGACCATTTACTCTGACCTTTGGGGTTCTAATGTTTTCCTGTCTTTCATTCTTTGGGGTTTTTCTTCTGTTTCGTGGATGTCTGCAGAGAGAAAGAATTTCAGGTTGTATACTGTATACATTCTCTCATGTTGAATGGTACCATTGAACCATTGAACCATTAATTAAAAGTCCAGTTCACCCATTTCCACAGTCAATCCACAAATACATCACAGTATGGTTCAGTCAACTGCATTGACTTATCAGTAGAGGAGCTCTTCAAAGTGCTTTACTAGAGGTGTGCTCATTTAAAGAAAGAACTTTCTATACAAAACTCATTTAATATACTATGAAGCTGACTTTGTATAGCTACATATAACTCAGTGACTACTCCATTAGGTACTTTGTATGGCAATCTGAGTTCTGCCGCCTTCCTGTCAGCTTGAACCAGTCCGGCTATTCTCCCCGACCTCTCTCATTAACCAGGCCCACAGAACTGCCATTCACTGGATATTTTTTTCGTTGTTTCTCACACCATTGTCTGTAAACTCTAGAGAATGTTGTAGGTGAAAATTTCCAGAGGGTTGACCGACCGTTTCTGAAAATAAAACACCGTCACCTGAACAACAATGGAACCTCTTCACCATGTCTGCATGATTTAACGTATTGAGTTGCTGATACATAATTGGCTGATTAGATCTTTGCATTAACAAGCAGGTGTACAGGTGGCCACTGAGTGTGCTTAAATGGCATTGCCTAGATGAATTTTTTTCAATTGGAAAAATAAAGTGCCATTAGAGTGATCTCCACAACGTAAATCAATTGTTACTTTGCAGCTCTGGTCCATAGACTCACTTTCAGGACTCGTTACAACTTAAGTTCTCAGTATTTATTTTATTTGCGCAATCTGTCCTTCTTTGCACATTGGTTGTTTGTCGGTCTTTATTTATGTTTAGTACTTTGAAAATTCTATTGTATTTCTTTATTTTCTTGTATATGCCTGCAAGAAAATGAAATTCAATTTAATATACAGCAACATACACTATATATGTACTTTGATAGCAAGTTTACTTTGAAATTTGAACTTCAGTTCTTTCCAGGGTGTGGATATATCTGAACCAACAATGACTTACATTTATACAGTTTCATCAGAGCAGTAAAATTTCCCAAGGTGCTGTGCTGCAGCATTGTCCCACAAATTGTATTGCAAAGAAATAGGAGAAAGTACTGGAAATATTCCAGATGCAAGAAGGCAGGATATGTGGAAAAAGAGAAAGGGAAACAGAGTTAACACTTCAGGATGAAAACAATTCAATAGTTCTCTTCCAATCCCGAGCATAACCCATTCCCAGCTGCACGTAGGTCAGGACATATCAGTGGTTAGCACAACTCTTT
Organism: Hypanus sabinus; assembly: GCF_030144855.1. Classification (NCBI taxonomy): domain Eukaryota; kingdom Metazoa; phylum Chordata; class Chondrichthyes; order Myliobatiformes; family Dasyatidae; genus Hypanus; species Hypanus sabinus. The sequence continues at coordinate 20,336,320 of NC_082706.1, forward strand.
ACAGCACCAGTAACCTGGTTTAATTCTCGCCACTGCCTGTAAGGAGTTTGTATGTTCTCACCCTGATGGACTGAGTTTCCTCTGGGTGCTCCAGTTTCCTCCAATAACCAAAAAGATGTACCAGTTAGGAGGCTGATTGTCCTGTGATTAGGCTAAGGCTAAATCAGGGGATTTCTGGATGGCCTGGCTCGAAGGGCCCATTCTGCACACTATCTCAATAAATGAATAAATATTTACCACCACTTAAAAGACAGGCGTGGATAAGAAAGGCTGAGAGCAGGGGTTCCCAAGCTGTGGTCCACGGACCCCCCGGTTAATGGTAGGGATCCATGGCATAATAAATGTTGGGAACCCCTGGCTTTGAGGGATTTAGACCAACAAAGGTCTGAGGTCATGCAGGCATATGGGTCTATGCTTAAAATGCTTAGATGGGCATTTTGGTCAGCATTGACAAGTTGTGCCAAAGTGCCTGATTCTGTGCTGTATTACTCTACAACTCTATAGCAGACAAGTATTTGTTTCAGAATACAGATGGATAAGTTGATTCCCTTCCAAGTACTGCCAGAGGAAGAATGGCAGTATCAGTGTGTGGCTCATCTGAACGGAAATGGAGAACAATAAATGGAGGAATGGTCATCGAGATGCTATTGTTGGGATTAAACGCGTGGTTTCACTATTATGTACATTACATCAGGATGATATGTTGTCTTCCCCGCTGCCAGGGTCAAGAATACTATTCAGCAGCTGCAGAATCTTCTGGAGGAGCTTGGTGAATTGAATGTCTGGAGGCTGCAGAATGTTCTAGTGGAGCTGGGTAAGTGTCTTGAGGCTGTGGTCTAATTGGATACCTCCAAATATAGGTATGGCAAAGGACGAGGTCTTAGAGGCAGATTTTAAGCTGTCTCCTTAGGGAAAAGATGTTCGCTTTGGAATAGCAAGAGTGAGATCTGAGTGAGGGTGGGAACCATTGAATAGAGCAAGTCTCATTCCGTGTGAGCTTCACTTGGGCCAATAAAAGGACGTGAGGTTTACGCAGAGTGGCCATTATGGGTGTGCCACTGTTAGAGTAGGACAGAGTTAGAGTGAGGACCTAAGGCTGCAGATGATGAGGCTTTGTCAAGAAGAGGTAATGGCCAAGGTCTCGGAGGACATTTTGGATCAGCCATTATATGAGGAGGTTAAGGTCTGAGGCTTGGGCTCGAGAGGCTTCAGCATGAAGGTACAGGTAAGCAGCAGGTAAGAACAGATTTATATATATGTTAGTTAACTAAATTAATATACCAAATTACAATTAACTATATAAAGTAGGGATGAAGTGATCTGTTTTAAGTACACAATGGTCAACCCACCCCATTGTGATTCCTGATGACTACATCTGCAGCAGATGTTGATTGCCCGAGGAACTCAGGTTCAAGTTTGATTACCTGAGTTCTGCACTTCAAACACT